>NC_081426.1:20858200-21076663 GCF_949786415.1 Peromyscus eremicus | reverse complement strand
AGTGAGGCACAGACAGAGAAACAAGCTTCATAGGGAACGTCCTGAAATTTCATTTGCATCATGATTTTGAGGCTGTATCACGGCACCTGGACTGCCTTTCATTACAAGCCAAAGGAGAGAGAAATGCTTTAACAATTAAAGAATCCCTAATTCTAAAATGTTAGTTTAACCGAATATATCTTATTAAATATCAGAAGAGCCAGAGGCATGGTGGCTCACATCTGTCATCTCAACACTTGCGAGTGGGAGGCTCAGAAGATCAAGGCCAATATTAGCTACAACTCATTCAAGGCCGGCTTTACTGCATGAGACCCTGTCTAATCAAAACTGAAACGGCAAAAAAGAATCCCAGCAGCGCTTGAGGGACAGTACTTTCCCTAAATAATATGGAAAAGCCCCCAAAGAAATGCTCTAATTTGTTTGATCCCCCCTCCCCTTTTAAAAAAATCTCATCCTGGGCAACTTAAGCTTTGACTCTGACATGAAAAAACAGTTTCTGATGCCACCTCATGGGACACCCGACACCTAGTCAAAGCAGGAAGCCTGCTAGGGTGTTTCTGGAGAAAGCACACCCTCGGGTGAGCTCCAATAAGGAACAGAACACAGCTTTGCCCATCATGGCCAAGCTTCAAGTGCTTTATGCAAAACAGTGTGCTTCATAGAAGGGTAGATCTGATACTGTGGAAGAATTATGCAAAATTACAATGTAAAGGACTGGGGCTATAGTTTGGCATAGAGGAGTGCTTGCCTAGCATGTACCCAGTCCTAGGTTTAGATCCTGAGCACTACAAAAACATAAAATAAGTTATAACCCAAAACCAAAGTGGGCTCAGGCAGAAAGTACACAGAAGGACTAGTTCAAGATGGGACCTGGGTTGGTTGGGCCGGCCTTCAGGCTCTCAGGCTCCCAGTGTCTCCAGGCTCTGAGACTCTGCAGGTTCCCCAGGCTCTCCGGCTCCGCAGGCAGTGAGAAGGGAATGAACTTGACTCTTCAGGAAGTTGGGCAAGGCTCCACATGCTGCAGCTGTACACTCACAGTGTGGTGAGAAACCAGGCATGCTGCCGGGGACGGAGGGGGCTGTCCAGTTTGCACTGAGCTCCCAGATGTGTGGGGTGGGAGGGATGCGCACACTCACATCGGAAAGCAGACAGCTACGCCATACTGGGGACTGAACGCGCAACTAGCTGGGAAGTACTCCTGCGCATTCTGACTGCAACACCAGTTCTCTGGGGATGATGGTTTCTGCAACTTCCGTGACAAACTGCTACGGAAATTTTAGACAGGGCTGGGAGCAACTCAGGGGCAGAGCATGTGCTTAGCACACATAAGGCCCTGGTCTCATCTCAAGCACCCAAGGAAAACAAAAACAACAAAAGACCCTATAAAAAATCAATTCCATCTTTTCTTCTTAATGGCTTAAACCCAGGATGAGGCACAGGTGGTGGATTTCAGTACCATGAAGGAATGATTATCCAGCTGTACTTCATTCATTCCACTTGTCCTTTAAGCAGCATGGGGGAGAAACAAGCCCACCAGTACAAGTGTGTGGTGCTGTGAGGACAGGCAGCTGACTGACCACATCACCCAGTGCTTCTCTCATCACGGCCAATGTCTCTGCGCTCCCAGGTCTGGTGAGACGGTGCTAGGACAAGGCTGGGATGAAATACTGAAGGGAGATGTCTTCCAGAAGCAAGTCAAAATGAACAATTCTGTTACTCACAATATCTAGGAGAAAAAGACCCGGATGTTAATGACAGCTTTTCATCCTCACCTGTCACAACAACTTCTCGGCCATGGACACCTCCTACACTTGGTGCCTGTTCCCTTTGAGGGCTCATGAGGGGTCAGAGCACAGGCTACTGCCACCCACTGGGGACAGTGTGAGTGATGAAAAATGAAGCTGCCCAGGCTGTAGGGGAGAAATCAGGTTGATTTAACCAAAGTAGCCTTCCTGGTAAAAGCAAGTACCCATAGTGAGGTGACCAAAGTATACGGACACAGTGTGAGTGCTTGTGTCCTGTGCACTCTGATAGGCTACACCACATACCACCAAATTCTCCCATGTCCTCACCCCACAGATGCTCACACAGTCTCTCCTGTGCTTTCTCTCATCCTATGTTGGCTGGTTTTATGTGAATTTGACACAAGAAAGCCATCAGAGAGAAGGGAGCTTCAACTGGGAAAATGCCTCTGTAAGACTGGGTTGTAGGCAAGTCTACAGAGGGCATTTTATTAATTAGTGATTGCTGGGGAAGGGCCCAGTCCATTATGAGTGGGGCGATCCCTGGGCTGGTGGTCCTGGGTTCTACAAGAAAAGAGGCTGAGCAAGCCATGAGGCGCAAGCCAGCAAGCAGCACCCCTCCGTGGCCTGTGTATCAGCTCCTGCCTCCAGGATCCCGAGCTGCTTGAGCTCCTGTCCTGACTTCCTTTGATAATGAAAAGTGCTGTAGAAGTGTAAGCCAAATAGACCCTTTCCTCGCTAAGCTGCTTTGGGTCATAGTGTTTCATCACAGCAATAGTAACCCTAACTAGGACACATCCCTTTTCTCTTTCAGAACAGCTGGTCCTTGACAGAGCTACCCAGAACTCTCTGTTCCATCACTATAAGGTCTAGTCCCAGGTCACCTTCCTCAACTTTGTGGATGAGAGGCCATCCTGGGCACTTTCCACAAAGGGAGGGAGGTCACATCTATGTGACCTTGCTATGCCTTTTTTAAAACAAAACAAAACAAGGAGACAAAGAGCCTCGGAAGTTCTTGATGAACTTCCTAGCTCAGAAGAGAGAGCAGGTGAAGAGGAACAGGGCAGTGTGCAGCCAGAGTGAGGACGAGGACTAAACCATTAATAACCAACAACCGAGGAGACTTTGGTAGTGAGCACAGGTCAGGTGGGCAGTGAAAGGAACGGAAATGGCTCAAGCTGAAACTCAGATCTAGAAAAACCGCATATACCAGGCTCTGATTCTGTCAACTCTGATAGAGTCAGGGCTGTGAGATAGTCTGCACGGTGCAGACAGTACCACAGGCAGAGCCCACTGCCAGTCCAGCACCTCACGGCTCGCCATCACTCTTCAGTGGCTCTAGATACTTCCTCTAGCTCCAGGAAACTTTACGACCTGATTGCCCAGGGCGCTCGAGTTCCCGGAACTGGGCATATCTGCACTTAGAAGACTACACGCACTAGAGGGAGTACTGGAGACGCAAACTCACTGCACACAGCCTTGGTGGGAGTCACTTGCTGTCCTGCAAGGAACTGGAGGAGCTTCCTTATGTCGATGTGCACCCGGGCCATGTCTTCTGGGTGTCGGTTTTGAGAGACGCTCTCAGAGGCTGAAATGACATGAATTTTTTTTTTTTTTAAATCCAACATCTCTGGACATAACAAGAAACTCAGAAATATGCAATGGGTGTTTATGAACTGATCAACCCCATAGCTCTTTTTAGCAATCTAGTAGACTACAACTTGTAAATGTCACTCATTCAGCAGGTATTTGAACTGTTTAAAATACTGTAACCTCCAGAGGAGCTTCACTTAAAACGTCTTGAAGTATAACTCAGTCATCTCTTTGCACAAAAGAACATTGTAGTTCAATATGAATTCAAAAGTTGAAATGCAGGTGGCTAATGCCAGACTTCTAACTCTACATAGTAGAACGAAAAACAGAAATCAGCCTTTCCAGTGCTGATAACCTGCTTTGTGAAACAAAATGACTGACACCAAATAACTCACGTCAGGGCTGGGGATGTAGCTCAGTGGTAGATCACTTCCCTAGCATGCAGAGGCTCTAGACTCAGTAAGTACTGCAAACACAGCAGCATGAAAGCCAAGGTCATTTCACACACCACTGTCACAGCCTTCATGCTATGGATTTCACTGTGCTGGAGCGATGTGCCCCTCACTACAAAGTAAATGTTTCTTTCAAGGCTATAGTAATATCTGTGCTTATGTGAAAGCACACCTACAATAACCAGTCATAATTCTAAAAGTGATGGCGTCATCTTATCTGTTTAGCAACACATGTATATCAAAAAATGGCCCTCCCATCATTCCAGACACCTTTCCTCTGGCACTCTGGCTGCTTCTGTTTGAGAAGTGGACTCTAATTTGGGCTCACTGCTCACCAAGCTGCACAACCACCTCTTCCTTCAAGGCTTACTGAACTGATTGCACATTTCTTCCCAACCTTCATGAGGTGAAAAGTGTGACCAAATTCATCTGTATCACATTTCTTTCTGCCAATGTAACTTTACAGGGATTGAACTGAGTAGAGGAGAAAATAAGAAACACAACTTTTAACTCCAGTCCAGATGAGAAACTTAACCTTTCAGAGCACAGTGACATATGAAGAACTGTTTTGGAATATTTGTTTAACTATGCAAAGATGTGTTGCTGTTTTACTTTGCCTGCCTAAGGCACCTGATTGGTCTAACAAAAAGTTGAATGGCCAATAGCAAGGGAGGAGGTACAGGTGGGACTTCCAGGCAGGGAGAGTTTAGGAGGAGGAATTAGGCTCAGGGAAGAAAGAAAAGAGACACAAGGAAGGGGCCAGGCAGCCAGACACAGAGGAAGCAGGAAAGTAGAACATATAGAACGAAAGGTAAAAAGGCCTGAAGATGAATAGAAACACATTAAATTAAGTTAAAAGAGCTAGTGGATAAGCCTAAGCTAAGGCCGAGCATTCATAATTAATAAAAAGTCTCTGTATCTTTATTTGGCAGCTGGTTAGCGACCCAAAGAAAATGCCAACTACAAAGAGTTGAATTCTTGGAAGTCAATGTTTGCGACCTGAACCCCAGAGAAGGGAAGCACCCTTCTGCACACCCTCAATGCCTGGTGGCCTGGCCCCCTGCCTAGTGTTAGCTGCCCCATTATGTCACAGGGACAGGAAATCTAATCTCCACCCCTTCTCATGTGTGAAACAAAGAAAACCAAATTTCAACATTTTCACTAAGAGAATCAATATATATTTAAACAATTTATTTATTAGAGGCAAAATATAACCCACAAGAAAACTCACGTAATACAGGGTTTCCAAGATCCTTAAAATGAGTTGTCACACATACCAACTCAGTTTCTATCTTTAGGTTCAGTTCTCCATTCAGGTTCGCTTCAATAACCTGCAAAGTGAATGAAATTCAATACTGGAAAGAGGAAAAACAACAACATGTGGGTACCAGTTTCCACAAAAGCTGGGTAACAAGGCAGTGCCACAAACCTAACACCTCACAGGGCACTGAAGCCCCCAAGGCATCAACCACAGAGAGAAGTTCTGAGAGTCCAGAACTCAGAAATCCCCTAAAAACCAAGAAGGTACCCCCCTAGTGGAGAACTCAGCCGGGGGAAGTGGAGGAGCCTTGCTGGGACACTCTGCCAAGGAGGCCCCGGCAAAGTAATGAGGGTGGAGGGGAGGGGAGGCTCCTTTATAGCAGGCATGGAGTGAAAGGATCCTAACTGAACAGGGCGAGTGTTCTGGCAGGTAAGAGAAAGAACATTATATGGGTAGAAAGGATCAAACCACCAAAACTATGTACCCTTCAGAGATGCCATTTCCTCCTTTCTCATTTAATGCAAGAAGCACGGTAGTTTGTGTCTATGGCTCGTGCAAGAAGAGCACCCACCTCCCCGAACCATCATTACACTGCGCATGAGAATTCCTGAGATCTGGTTAAGATGGACTTTGGATTCGGGTCTGGGCCCAGCCTCTATACTTCTGACCAGTTTCCAGGGCATGCTAACGTTGCCTGTTTTTTGACCATGTCCTGTAGCAATGCTTAGTGATGTGTGCTCTGCTGGATGTGACTTCAGATGTGATGTTGGAAACACTCTGTAGGAGCAGCTCACTGGAGAACCGAGAAGGATTTAGGGTGAGAAGCACTGTGATGCAGTGAGAGGGGGCAGCTAAGTGAAACCCAGGGCTGGAGGTATTATGACCTATGATGGGAACAGCAGTGCAGCTGTCACAAGCCTTTTATTGCTCTGGTAAATTCAGAGGTGGTTTATAGTCAGTACCAGTACAATTAGTCAGCAGTCAACTAACGGCACTTAAGTGATGATTAAGGGAGCCACAGGGAAAAGTAAGATCTTATCCTGATGCTCGGGAAATTGAGTATGTTGATGTGCATGATAGTACAGAAAACTGCATCTGAAATCAGCTCTGAGTGCCATGTTCAGGGAGTTGGCTGCTGTTAATCCTTTCACATGCTGACTAAATGCATCATATATCCGGCACTCTGGATTATGTGGGAGTCAAAAATCTAATGTTCTATTACTCAGACTTTAAGAATTTGAAGATGGGCTGGAGGGATGGCTCAGAGGTTAAGAGCACTGGCTGCTCTTCCAGAGGTCCTGAGTTCAATTCCCAGAAACCACATGGTGCCTCACAGTTATCTATAATGAGATCTGGTGCCCTCTTCTGGCACGCAGGCATACATACAGGCAGAACACTGTATACATAATAGATAGATAAGTAGATAAGTAAATCTTTAAAAAAAAAAAAAAAAGAAGAAATTGAAGAAAGCATAAAAGCACGAATGCCCGCAGTGAATTTAGAGCCAAAGCAAGCTGCTTTCTTAATAGGTATTTATTTCTAACAGCACTGTTTTTCAGAAGTCATCCAATTCACAGTTGTTGGAAACAAATGGGCACAGGCCACACATGAGCTTTACAGAGCTCCAGGGAGAGCCCCAGAACATTCATAAGCATCGCTGTCTACATTTTGTTTTGGTGACTATCATTCCAGATTATAGGACAGTGGGTTAAGAAATGACGAGAAGAGCTCTGAGTTACTGAAAGAAGTCTTATCATGAAAGCTTCTGATTCCAAGGAAGTGACTAGAGGAGAAGACTGTGAGCTTGGGAAACTCTGTGTATAATGTCAGAAGCTCAACACAAGAACTCATCTAAGTTCAAAGAACCTACCATGTTTTGTTTCTAGAATGAGGAAGATTTGGAGTTCAGAAATTGTCTGGAATAAGCATGGGAGTCACCATGTGCTGACCAGTTTCCAGGCATGCTGATGCTGCATGTCTTAACCTACAGCATGACTACAGAGCTGTGCAGGTGACTTCCTTTCCTCTCACTGACCCAGGATCCCCTGCCCACCATGCCCAGAGGATCGTCCTACTGACACAGATGCCCCCCTCCTTTCCAGATTAGGTAGCATGTTTGTGTTACTGGTTGGCAGAATGCTGACTGTAGACTGCATATGGCCTTTCTGTAGACCAGTTAGGCAGACACCAACAACCAAACCAGAAACGCAGTGTTAAGGCAACAGCAGCCCCAGCCCCTTCTGAATCTGGACCTCACCCATCTTCTATGCAGTGTCTTTGTATGGGACTCAGTCATGATCTGTGGTGATAGATTGGATACACTAATAAACTTGCCTGAGGATCAGAGGACAGAGCCAGCCACTGGATTAGACATAGAAGTCAGGCAGTGTTGGCACATACCTTTAATCCCAGCACTTGAGATCGCATGCCTTTAATTAGGAAGCACACATGCCTTTAATCCTAGGAAGTAATTGGCAGGGCAGAGAAAGGTATATAAGGCGCAAGGAAATAGGAACTCACTCTCTTTAGGCTGAGGATTTCATAGAGGTAAGAACTAGTGGTTGGTTGCTGTTTCTCTGATGTTTGAGCTTTCACCCAGACATGTGGCTCTGGGTTTTTTATTAAGAGACCATTGAAGATTCAAACAACAATGATCCTTTACTGATGGTTTGGCAGTGAGGTGGGGAGGTTTCACCATCAATGTGGAAATGGACCACGATAATTTCCTAACTTTGTGAGGTCTTTATTCTACAAACTATTAAGACATGCAGCTTCTCCAGGAGGCACCTACTTAGATCTTTAGAATTCTGGCTTCCCAGGTACCCAGAAAGATCTCATATGCGTGTGGCTCTTCTAACTCCATAATTTCTCAGTCAGCATTTGTCGAGCGTTCCAGAAGAGAAACAACTGCCAATGCTCTCACTCCTCACTTCTCACTCTCCACTTTGCTGACTCATTTCCATGGAACAGAAAGAACAAGCAAATGGATCCCTCAATTAAGTGCCTGACTTTTCCCTCTGGGCCTCTTGAACCTCCTAGAAGTCCCGGGGTACCTTAGAGGAAGCCGGCCTGACAACTGGATCAACACCGTGGCAGTGGCAGTGAACACTGCTGCCAGCACGGAGCGAGCTACTTCAAGCGAAATTATTTTCCATTCAGATGGCAGCTCCAAAGACTACTGCTCTGAAGTGAGGACTCAAGAGAAAACAACACCATCTAAAAAAGTCGACTTTCTAGGTTTCAAAATCCTTCTGTGATGTAACGATTCCTAGGAGCTAACTGTTGCTCCCATCCATGCAATAACACAGCAGTTCTGGACTACTGAGCCTGGACTCTGAGACAAAGAAGGTTAAGGAAGGATTTCCCTTCCTTGAAGCTGGCACTTCTGGAGATTCCAAGATAATGGAGGATTTACAGGCATGCTAGAGAGAAGCTCAGGGCAGGGAGTTTCCTGCGGGCAACATGGAGCTTGGGCTGAGCACTGCCCATGGCTGAGCGCTTCCAAGGAGATGAGGCACAGCAACTGAGTGTAAAGCAGCACGAAACAAAACCTGTGAAGGGCACTAGGAGGGCAGGTGACAGGGCCAGCCCAGTGTGGATCAGCCAGGAAGGCCCGGCTGCCAGAGATGTGGCCTTGGAGGTTGGGAAAGTCAATGTTTGTGGATCAGGTGGGCAGGGGCTTCGAAAAGATTCAGGAACATGATGGAATGTGGTTTTAAGGACTGAATAAAGGTGGAATTCAGGATATGCTCATGTGTGAATATGATGATAGTCCACATGATTTTTCATCACTGTTGTGTTATTTTGGGGCCCTTAAAAATATATAGAAAAATAAGGGGAATCCATCTATGTTCGTGTATAACATGCCCATGCATATTAACATGTGAAGATACTGGGGCTTCAACTACTCACACAGCTCGGTGGTAGAATATGGGCTTAGTTTGCATGAAGCCTTCTGCTTAATCCTCAGCATCAAATAAAAGACCAACAAACTGTAATGTTCATCCAAATTACAAGGAACAAAATAGCAGAACTGTCGGAACAAGCTCCTGGTATACTATAAACACGAGGGATCGAGGGCAAGCTGTCCCCAGTGAGTGAGAGATGAAAGGCATTAGAACAGGTCCCTAAAGGACAGCTCTCAACACCAAGCTCTGTCCTCTCCAGCGGGGCCTCAGTGAGAGAAACCTACCAACCGAGACACCTTGTAGTGGTGAGGGAGCACCCACACCTGGGTCTACAGTGAAGCTGCCACTTGTCCCACCCACATGGCTAGAGATCACCCACAGTTTTTTTCAGGAGTAATCACTTACAAGTTGATTGCTGATGTTTCTCATTTTTTCCACAACACTCTTCATAGTCTTCAAGGCTGGTAAATAAATACTGACCTAAAAACCAGTAAGAGAAATCACAAGCATCAGAAATCTTAATATAGTCTAGAGTGACAGGTACTCAGGCAACAACTGTGAATTGTACTTGTATTTAAATGCTCAGAATCACATTTTTAATGTTCTAAATAAAGTTCCTTTAAAACTTTGAACAGTTCACTACCTTATTCAAGGAAATAAACATACTTGGATACCTGGCTTTGGTTACCATGGTGACCATACTCCCAAGAGCATTGTTTTGGTTCATGAAGAAACACAGTACAGAGATACCTATATATAAGTCCAAGGGGACTACAGCTCAAGTGCTGAGCAAGAAGCCTTCCTCTGGGAAATGTTTTACAGGACTCAGGGGCCTTCTGTGTACTGTTTAACATACAGCCAGTCATTATCACAACTCATTTGAGCCATGTTACTGGCTCAACAGTGCTGTATGTAATGTTGGCTTTTTCTAAACCTATAAAGACACCTTCTAGTCAACTACACATTTCATCCAGTATCTGTTTAATTTCTTTACATATATGCAAGAGACAAAGGACCATTTGGCATCCTCTTTATTTGCAATGGCTCTGAGGTTCCTAGGTCACTGTTAACCTAAGCTCCAAGTCAACCAAATGCCTTTTCTGGCTCTTTCATCAAGGCCTGTGAAACATAAGTTTGTGCCTAAGGCCCAGAGTCATGGAAAGTACAGACTGTCTTCCAAAACATAACTTAGGCTCTGTTTCCTTTGTCTACCAGCTGTCAGTGAGCAAGGCATTTGCACTCCCCTAGGGAAAGTATGGCATTTCTAAATGGGAACCGGCTCTTTAACAGGATCTACACAGATAGCAAAAAGCACATCCTCATGTCTGGAGTCTTGTTAAATGACTCGCATTCTTTTCAGAAACTATACAAATTCAAACAAAACACACCGCAAGACGACGACTAGCACTGGAGAGCTCAATCCTGCCTTTTAGTGTGTGTTGGACAACAGGACTGCAGACAGCACTTACATCAGAGTCTGGGACAGACGGCTCTTGTAAGTCCTTCCACAGTCTTCGAGGAATAACCTTTATGGGGATATCATGTGTCACGATTCTACTGCTGCTCGATGAGGACAACTGCTAAGAAAAAAGTCACGATATTTTATGTTGTCAACGCTAAAAGGAAACCAAAACATAAGAACTGACGCTAAACCTTTTGAATTCCAAATGGAATGTTCTTAATTCATCCTCTTAAAATCTATTCAACCAATATTGTTGGCATGGTGCATCTGTTCTGCTTTGGGTCCTGTAAGTCTGAGAAGTGTGGGGAATGAGACAACGAGGCCCCAGTGGAACAAATGGAGCAACTAGAAGGCAAGAGCACAAAGCTGCACCAGATGCTCATCAGAGCCTGAAGAAAGTGCAGTGGGGAAGAGGCTGGATGAGGGAGAGTGGGGAGGAGGCTGGATGAGGGAGAGTGGGAAAAAGATAAACCATGTTTATTTCTAGAAGCATCTCTAAAACTCAGAAACCAAAGTATTACCAGGAATAGTGGCACACACAGCACTCAAGAGGCAGAGGCAGGTGGATCTCTGTAAGTTTGAGGTCAGCCTGGCCTACATAGTGAATTCTGAGACTGCCAGAGTTACATAGTGAGACCCTGTCTTGAAACAACAACAAGAAAAAGTAAACCAAAGTATCTTGCATTCTTACTCAGAAAAGTATTGTATATTATGATCTTGCTTTCCTTAAGAAAGTTTATTTAAACTCAAACTTAATATCAGAGTCTGGGACAGAGGGTTGTTATAAATCCTTCCACAATCTTCTAGGAATAACCTTTATGGGGATATCATGTGTCCCAATTCTACTGCTGCTCGATGAAGACAACTGGAATTACTCAGAATGCTCTAATTAGCTCTAAGAACACATAAACAGTTATGAAGCCAGGAATTAACTGCTATAGCTAGCTTGAAAACAAATGTAATACTCACCCCCAGATGTGCAGAGCACACATAAGAAAGGAAAGCTGTAAAGATAATGGGGGCCTGGGTGGGATGGGGCAGAGCACTAAAGAAAGGAAAAGTTTCGGAGAGAAACTCCATGTGGAAAGTTTAATTAATGTCACCAGCCTGGGAACTGGGGGGAAAAAACGACATATCCAGAGAACTCAGAGGGTAGTAATATATGATTTGGCTCCAAGATAGTTTGGGCCATATATGAAAAGCTATAAACATGTTAGGAATTACAAATACCATCTTTACATGTGTTTTTGTGTGTTCTGAGGAGAGGCTGTTCACTAAACTCATGTAGTAGTAGCATCTAAGACAAATGTGTTACTTAAGTACGAGGACTGTTTATTTAAGAATATTACAGATGATGAGATAGAAGGGGGAAATTCTAAGATGAAAATGGATTGAAAACATCTAGACAAGATGACAACATCCTAAAAGAAAGAGGTTCTAACTAGCAGTTTGATTGTTTGGGAAAATCGGTATCCTGCTGAATACTGTGCAGTCAAGACTTTGTTTAAAAATGACTAGGACAAGGTACACTTCTCACATGTAAGTCATGAACCAGATCTTATATTTTATTTTGAGACAGGGTCTCTATGCAGTCCTGGAACTCATAGAGATCTTCCTGTCTCTGTTTCCTGTGTGTTGGGATTAAAGACATTTGCCACCTTGCTGGACTAGATCTTGTATTTTAAATGAAACTAATTGACTTTCAAGAATATTGTTTGAAAGCCCAGGCTTATAACTCCCTATACTTTCTAGACCAAAACAAGACATTCGTATAAAAAAATTCAGAAATCCTTTTCCTCTTACTTACCAGCTCTACAGACACGGTAAGACAGGGAAAGTGTTTGTTAGTCAGCTTGATTTTCAAGGCTCTGGCGTTCTGGGCAGTCTTCAAGGCTCGGGATAAGTTTTCTGACGTTAATTCTAAATAAATCTCATTGTTTTCTGCAGAGACTCCTTCCATTTGAAATTCACTAAAAATGTTCTCCTGCAGGACAGAAACAGGCATTTATGGCGTTTTCAGCACTCCTGGCTGGAGCCCCGGGCCTCTGGGTGTTCCTGCTCACCTGCTCCAGTTCACACCACATGCTCACCCCACCACTGGCCAGCTTGTCCGAAAGGATGAAGTTCAGCTTCTCCGGGCTGATGCGGAGGGTGCAGGTTTTGGCAAGCTTGGCTATCATGTTACTGACTCCTGTAGCGACGGGGGTAAAGTAAGCAGTTACTAAGCTGCACACCGTGTAGCCTACAGGTCATCTTGCAGAACTTCTAGTTCAAGGATCACGATAGTACTTCAACGCCCGCTGACATCTTGCCGGAAGACCCTGCGAGGCACACAGCCCACGGCACCAGTGTCCAATAATGAAACAGTCTCAGAGAACAACTGACAACCGGGGACCACATTCCACATAAACGTGGGGGCAGCTGGGTACCGCAGAACAGAACTGCCTGCGAGCAAGGTGAGGCATAGTCCCGGCGGAAGAAAGAGTGAGGGATCACTGCAAAGGGAAAGGTCCCCGGTAGACATCCGCCCCACTCAGGGCCGCCCTCCCAGCCTACGGGCCCCAGCTGTGCCCTTCACCCCGCCCGTCCTCTCACAGGGCTGCAGCCGCACTCTCCGCTCGCTCCCCGCAGCCCTGCCAGCTCACGTGTGAAGTGATTCAGACAAGCCAGGTCCACGATCTTGGCGCGAAACTTCATGGCGGCTTCCAAGCCGGCAGGAGCTTCGGCCCAAGGCGGACGAAAGTCCCTCCCGGAGCGTCCCGGCGGGGAAACGCGGGCGCTCGCACAGAGGTTCCGCCGAGACGTTGCGGCCGGAGAGGTCCGCTCCCTGCTCGCTCGCCCAGGTCAAAGGCGGAGAGGGGGGCCGCCCATCCACAACCTTGGCGACCCTCACACCCCGGGTGCAGGGAAGCGGCTCCGAGAAGTCACGTCCTGAAAAACACTTGGATCCCTGGCAACGCAGCATTTTGAAGTTTTGAAAATTGTTTGAAACGTTTTAAAACCTTGACTTACTAAGGATGCCCGAAGATCACTGATGGGAAGTGATAATTCTGCACCTTTGTCTCTATAGAAACCCATCCGAGCCTATAAAATTCTTATTAGCCCTAGCTAATGAGGGTGCTTAGGCGAGGGGATCTCAGGTTGGAGACCTGCCTGGGCATCCTAGTGACATTATGTCAACAAGTATTTTAAAAAGAAAGAAAAGGAAAGAAGGAACGGGAAGATAGGAAAGGAGGGGTGGGGGAGAAAAAAGGAAAGAGAGTAGGACTCCTCTCCTCTCTCTCCCCCTTTCTCCCCCCACCCTCGTGTGTGTGTGTGTGTGTGTGTGTGTGTGTGTGTGTGTGTGTGACTGGAGCTCACTTGCTGAACACAGTTGTGACTTTTGCATTAATCCCGGTACCATACACAAACAAAAGCCCTCTTAGTATAGTGTCCTTAGAATTGTTTTAAAAAGATTTTTAATCCAGAATAGAACACTTTGTTTTTTCAAGGATTATAGCTGTAAAATTTTAAAAATGACATTGGGGATTAAACTCCCAGGCTTCCCCACTTTCTAGCATTCTTCCAAGGCACTACATATTCAAACCCCACCCCAAATATTCTTAAATTCCTTTGAAAATAACATAAAACTAGATCTCTGGAGGGTACAAGATGGTTCAGCAGGTAACAGTGTTTACCATGAAGGCCTGAGTTTGAGCCCTGGTGTAATTCCAAAAGTTGTCCTCTGACTTCCACATGTATACCTTGGCATGAGCATGCTTACATTCACACACACAGTAAATTTTTAAAAATATTAAAAATTGTTTCTAACATGGTACACAGAATTAAGATATTAATAAAACAGCTGATAGTGCAGACTATCAGTAAAGTGAATATATATACATATATATATATGTATATATATATATATACATATATATATATAAACATGAGGCTAAATTCTAGTCTACTCTGTGACGTACAAGTGGTTGGCAAGCCAAATGTCACATATTACTTTTGAATGTCAGCAAAACTTGCTTTTTTATTTAGAACTTAATTTTGAAATAACTAATGTCCCATGAAATAAGGTAACTGTTACATATATTTTGTGATTAAAGGATGTGCTGTCTGTGTGTACATGCGTGTACTCAGGGTCATCCATGCATTGGAGCGCATGTGAAGGCCAAAGGACAAGCTCTGGTTTGGGGATTCACCTTCCACCTTGTTTGAGACAGGGTCTGTCTTAGCCGTCTGCTGATGAATACCCCAGGCTAGCTGGAGCCTGAGCTCCTGGGGATTCCTCTATCTGCCCCTTGTCTTACCATAGGAATGGTAGGATTACAAATGTTTGCTAAGCCCATTTGCCTGTTTTTGTATGTTAAAAGCGAGGATTCGAACTTGGTTTCCTATGATTTCAAGGCAAGAGCATTACCACTGGGCCATCTCCCCAGTTTCTAAAGACTGTGTTTAAATAAACTTTGTAAGCCATTATATCTGATCTCTATTTTAAATTGCTTAATATTATGCAATAAAATGGCAAAACAAATTTTTTAATTCCTAAGAAGAGATGGGCATAATAATAATGATGATGATTATATGTTCCCTATTGATGAATCTCAAATAATATAAGAATTTTGCTCAACAAATATATAAGTAAGCTATGACAATCTTTTTTCTTAGAAGAAAACACTAATCTTATATGTTCTTGCAATTAAGCTAAATAGGTTTAGCAAGCAAAGTTAATGATTTCAGAATTGATATTTAAATATGCTGGCATTTCCATATTTTCTTTCCAAATGATTTTCTCAAGAAATCACTCTAGAGAATTCCAGAAGTCCTATGTGCCAGAGCATTTTCTAATGCAATGTCTGCTTGTTATTTTCCATCTAGGTAGTAAGTGGGCTTTTGATTTTTATAAAGTTCAAATCTTCAGAGTGAGCCATTCAGTCACATGAGGATCTGCAGAGCAATGTTGGTGTTATGTTTACTTCTAGGAGTAAAACATCCTACCTGATCTTGTCTTAGGAGAGGAAATACATTACGTATAAAATGGCACTCAGTATATACAGTCAGGGGTTAGGGAAGTGGCATCTTTAGAGCTGCTACCTAGGTGAGCTGCATGTCTTACTGTTACCCAAAGCTAGCATGGCTGTGTCTGTCACATGCCTGATCATCCTCAGTAGTCTCACGGGGAGGACAGACTCATTTCTTTGCGGGCTTGTTAGCAGTGAGTGTTGAAAAAACCTACCCCAGAGGGAAAGAAAGCGGCATCGCTCAGAGTTCTACAGCAAATCTGGAAGTCAGTATCCGTCTTATTGCTCACACGAGAAAACTGTGAGGTGGAAACTCACATTGTAGAGATGGCGTGAGCGAATGTCATTTTGAGAAACGTCCTCATCTCAGGAATATGTTTCTGCTTCAGAAGCTGTTCAAGGGACTCCTCATCTTTTGGATGTCAAATAAAACCTCTTCAGTAAATCCCATAGGTTTTAAAAATTGCATTAGTGTAGTACACCAGCACTATTACACAAAGTGCAGACCAGTATTGGTTGGGTGTGGACTATGTGAACCAACATTTGCTGAAAAGGGGCACCTAGGCTGAACATTCTGCGGATTGATTAACTACTAGAACTTCCATGATGGGTTCACATTAGTGTTGCTGCTTGAGAGTCTGTATTAGAAAAATTAGCCTTTGTAATGTGAGTGGCAGATGTGTTTCCATCTTGTTTAAGGTTGTATTTGCAACGCTATTGTTTATATAAAATTTTTATGCTTTTGTAGCTTCCTCTATCCAATATCATACCAGAATTAGCCCCAGTTTTATTAAGGCTTTTATGGTTTCATTACCCACTTGTAAATATTTTACCATGCTGTATTGGGGATTTATCACATTGTAAAGCAATAAATAAAGAAGCCATTTTGTTTTCTTAATGGCTAGATAATTGTTCCAAGTCATTTGCTTGGTTTTGCTCAGGTGTTATGCCTTGAATATGGTTTGTTTCCTCCCTTGTGTGATTCCTGTTGTATTTGTAGGTAAAAGCACTAAGTGGTGATTATGGCTCTGCACTCATCGACCAATTAACCGTTCATATGGTTAGTGGATTACATGTTATCGCCTGGGTGGACTGACGCAGAGCCAGTTTGGCTAGGTCTTGTGAGCTTCCTGCTCTTCCCCTGAGCCTCGAGAATGCCAGTATGAAAGCCACTGACAAATGCATCCTTCAGAAACTACCAGAGCTGTGAGCAGAAATCACGGCTTTTACTTGTAACTTACAAGTTCGTAGTGTTGTAACGTTAGCAAGAGAAAACTAAGACTCTGTGCCTGTGAGTTTGCAGCTTGCTGCTCACACAGATAGAAATCTAGTCTTGGCCGGGCGGTGGTGGTGCACGCCTTTAATCCCAGCACTCAGGAGGCAGAGCCAGGCAGATCTCTGTGAGTTCGAGGCCAGCCTGGTCTACAGAGTGAGTTCCAGGACAGCCAAGGTTGTTACATAGAGAAACCCTGTCTTGAAAAACCAAAAAGAAAAAAAAAAGAAAAGAAAAGAAATCTAGTCTTGGACCTGCCAGCTCCCCGATGTGCCAGTGTGCCAACACCATGTTAACTACTGTTTTAAGCCTTTGTCACAGACCTTTTTCATCTGATGATACTTTTTCCGGTTTCTGTAAATAATGACATGACATTGCAAATAAATCTTAAACAAGACGGAAACATATCTGCCACTCATATTACAAAGGCCAGACTTCCTAATACAGACTCTCGAAGAATAATAGATGCATTGTTATGAAATTTAGAATCAAATTAGTCTTGTGATTCTACCTTTTGAGGTTTTAAAACCATGCATATTTTGTTCTTCCAAAGCCAATTTAACATTGAAATATCAACATATGTGAATGTCGACAGAACAGAGTAACAGTCCCTATGGAGAGCTGTATCCACCTCAGTGACCATTTCACACGCATCTTCTTTTTCCACCTTCCTACTTCTTTTCTTCTCTTTGCAGAATTTGAAAACAGATCCAAGGTGTATCATATCACACGTAAATATTTAAAAATATAAATAAAAAGAATAATATTTCTTTTCCAAAAGTGAGCCATTTGTTAAATTATGGCATGGTAAGCATATTTTTATATCTATTTATTTTGTGTGTTGTGTGCATGTGTGTGTGTGTGTGTGTGTGTGTGTGTGTGTTTGTGTGATGGCATGTGTGTCCTGGCCTACATGCCATGATGTGCCTCTGGAAATCAGAGGACAGCTTGCACGAGTTAGTTTTCTTCCCACCATGTGAGTTCCAGGGATCAGATTCTCATCGTCAGAGAGGATAGCCTGTTATTGGCTGAACCATCCTGATGGTCAAGGCATGTTTTTATTTGAGACAAGAACTGTCTAACTGTCCCAGGCCAGCCTCAAACTCAGACTCTTCCTGCCTCAGTTTCCCCAGTGCTGGGATTCCAGGTGTTCTGCCTCTATGCACAGAAGTAATTCTTTTTAAAAATAAAATTGTAATACCAATTTCATGCAGATATTTATGAATTTTTTTTTTTTTGGCAGTGACTCTTTTTGCTTCCCTGGTGGGGATAGAACCCAGGGCTTCACCGATGCTGGCCATGTGCTCTGCCACGTCTCTGCAGGTGAGCCCCATCACCCATTACTGTCTCAGGACTGTACCATAACTTTCTGGTTTGACTTGAGATCGTTATAATTCTAAGTTAGATTACAGAGAGTTGATGTCTTCACAGCTGCACCAGGCTTGCCCTTTATTGAAACCTTTTAATCATTTTCTGTTACATGGGGCCTTTCCCTCATACACAATTCTCCTTTATTTTACCTGATGCTTATGGTCTTGGCTGTGGCTTTTATAACTTGTGCCCTTGATCTGACTGCTGTGGAATAATGCTTTTGTACACTGGTTTAATAAAACGTTGATTGGCCAGTAGCCAGACAGGAAGTATAGGTGGGATAAGCAGACAAGGAAAATGCTGGGAAGACGAAGGCTGAGTGGGGAGATGGCAGCAAGCCATCCAGGGAGCAGCATGTAATGGCACACAGGTAAAGTCACAGAACGTGTGGCGACATATAGGTTAACAAAAATGGGCTGAGTTTAAGTATAAGAGCTAGTCAGTAGGAAGCCTGAGCTAATGGCTGAGCAGTTTTAATTAATATAAGCCTCTGTGTGATTATTTTACAAAAGGCTGCGGGACTGTGGGTGAGTGATTTGTCTCGACCGCGGGCCAGGCAGGACACAGAAAAACTTGCAGCTACATCTGATCATTGTTTTTATTTATGTGTAGCTTTGATTTACATGCAGTAGTTTCACATCTAACAGATTGTACAGATTTTACTTGTTTGTAATTTTTTTAATTATTATATTTATTTATTTATTTTGTATAGGAGGTCAGAGCACAGTTTTTGGAGAGCTGGATCTCTCCTTCCACCATGTATGTTCTGAGGACTGAACTTAGATCATCAGACTTGGCCACAAAGGGCCTTTCCCAGCTGAGCCATGTGGCTGGCCCGTTTGTAATTTTTAAAGGGACAGTACTGAATTCCGAGGAGTCCATCAAATCATCCGCAAACGTTCACGGCCAGAACTTGCTGTTGACTTTTATCTCTAACTTAAACATTATCTGGGGCTTCTCCACTTCCACGGCCCAGAGCCTGTAGCTCAGGGTTGGTTAACAGTGGTGATAGTGGGCGTTGTGCCTGATGTGGAGGACGAACAACTTAAAGTGCAGAAGCTGTGGTGGGTTCCCAGTGAGACCCTCTTCTAAATACAAACTCACCTCTGGATGCTCAAAGTGAACTACCAGAAGGTGTTGAATTGACTTTCATTTTTTTTTTATTAGTAAAATCCATTTACTTCTTACTGCCTAGTAGGGGTGAGTGTGAGGCTTCCCTCTGACTCCAAATCTTTGGTTCTTAGGGGTGCAATCTGATGTAAGGGAATGGCAAGCAACCTTGGACATTCTGCCTGCACGGCTGCCACCTTCTGCACCAGCTCCTCTAAGTGTGATCACTGGGGATGCCATGGACTCTGAATCTGTACAAACAAGTATACTTTGGATGTCCCCAGTTGCTGAGGATTTGAAGTCTCACACATAACAAAGACTCAGACGCTGCATTCTGGAAACAAAGAAAACATGAATGAGTTACAAAAGCTGCTCTCAAAGAATCCCAATGAGCATTGATATAGTGGGGAATGTGGGAACCTCTTTCCTTCCCTAACACAGCTTTCAAATAGTGCTCTAATGGATGGAAAAAGGAGCTCCTGGAAGGGAAGAGCCCATGACCAGACAGATAATGGGACATGAAGGTATTCAGGAGGTCTAAGCACACCAGGGCTCTCACTGTGGCTGACTCCCCTCCTCACACTCACTGCTGTGCCAATAAAAGGAGAGTTGTATGAAAACAAGACCCTGAAAACCATCTGTGAAGGCCGAAGTAGAAGAAACATGAGTTAAAGGCTAGCCTGAGCTACCATAGCAAGACCCCGTTTCATTAAAACAAAAATAAACACAACCTCAACAAAACTCGAAGCCAATATGAATCCAAACCTATATGAATGTGCAAATAAGACATAGAACTCTACAGATATGCTCATTTATCATAGTTAGCCATCCCTTGGTATCTGGGAAGATGGCTTCCACGACCTGCTGTTGATAACTAGATCCGTGGGTTCTCAAGTCCCCTACATAAAATGGCATAATACTTGCATAGAAGTCAGGGTTAACTTTCCACATAGTTAAGACCATCTCAAGATGTCTTACAATCCTGAACACGGTGCAAATGCCATGTAAACCATCACTATGCTGTAGTGTCTAAGACACACTACCAAGGAAAACCTTTACTTGCTTAGTACAGTCCCAAAGACTTTTCCATCTGCAGTGTGATTCTGTCTGTGAGAGCAGAGCTGTTTAGGCACTTGGTTTGGGTGGGGCTTGGACCAATTTCATTGTTGACCAAAAAGTATCATTAACACCTATCCTTACATAGTATGAGATGCTTTCTACCTCTCTTCAGTTACGTCAATTCCTGTGGCTAACTATAAATAATGAAGAGATATTTTATACACTTTAGTGCACTTCAGGAAGCTTATCAGTTAACAGTGGGTGTTTTCCCTCATTGGCTTAGGAAGAAAAGATGTATCTATATTATCTGGCATTAAATACTGACTGAGTTCATTTTTCCCTCTCTCCCCCTCATCACACCTTCAAAGCTAGCCCCTTTACTCAAGACAGACGAGGCAGTCACTATCAAACTGAATTGCTCATATGGTGGATTGTTTCCTGTACATGTGCTGGGTGCACTATTAAAAGAAAAAGGACAAGAACTTCAATACATAGGAAAATAGTAGCAAGTGAGAATGAATTAGAAATTGCTTTTGTAATTGTCTATTATAATTAATTGTGTACCAATAACATACTGTTAAATGATGTGCATTAAAGTACATGTGAGCATTTGAAGCAAAGAGTGGATTTATGACAGCCTTCCTTAGCTTTTGCTTCAGTAGTAATTATTTTCAGGCAGCAGTTCTAGCAAATCCCTCTTAGTGATGAGGCCAACAGAACTTAGCATTTCCCAATGGATTTTTACCTGGAGCTCGAATGTTTGAATGGTTGTTTCTGTTTTGTTATACGTAAACTGACCGAGGAGCATTTCTTCTCCTTCACATTTTTTCAGAATGCCCTGCAAAGAGAACAACAGGTATTGAGGCTGTAACCAGAAGGTGGATGCTCCATGGAGGGCAATGGATGTGGGTGTTCAAACAGAACAGTTCACCTGCAACTGCCTGGGCTGGAGCTGGGGAGATGGCTCAGAGGATAACATTGTTTGTTGTGCAAGCTTGAAGACTTGCGTTCAAATCCCCAGCTTCCATGTGAAAAAGGCTGCCTGTGCTTGTAACCCCAACATTGGGGATCAGAGACAGACAGAACCTGAGAACCCACTGGCCAGCAAGGTGACAGCAAGGTGACTGGCCAGCAAGATGACAGCAAGACAAGTTTCCAGTTCAGTGAGAGACCCTGTTTCAAAGTAAACAGGACCAAGAGCAACAGAGGAAGCCCTTGGTTCATCAAGTCTGCAATACAGAAGGAAAATGGGAAGGACTTGTTATTGCTAAATGATTCCTGCCTGGAGGAACCAGCCCAAACGCCTGCAAATGAGGAACAGTAGTGCGCGTAAACACAGACGTGCCAGGCCTGCCAAAACTCATCCCTAACTCAACCCTGCAATGCATGTGAGCACCAGAGGCTGCAATCAATCGGGAAGCCTCAGCAGCATGCAATTAGAAGCACTGGTGGGTACAGGAAGTGGGTTCCAGCCTCCTCTAGCCAGTCATATCAAAGGGCAGACGTAAGGCCTAAGCCTTCGAGGAAAAATAGGAGCAGGCACTCAGACAAAAACCACGGGGAAGGTCAAAGGGCAGCAGACGGAAACACAAACTCCTGTGGCTTGAGGATACACTAGCACCACAGGGACTTAGGCTGCAAGCCCAGAAAAGCTCAGGATCTGGGCCATGGTAGGCTAGAGGACAGGGAGCAGAGGGACTCAGATCTGATGCTTGGCTGACTGTCATTTCAACAAGTCCCTGCCCACCAACCCCAGCCAGAGATCTTTCCCTGAGCCAGTTGGTTGTGCAGCTGAGGTCTGTCCTGTGCAGACCAGCCAGGTTGACACTTGCCACATGCAGGAATCCTTTCAGAGTCTACTGCATTGACTGTGCCGCCGGGCTTCAAAGGAGCATCAAGGCATTCAAGAAAAGCAACTTAGAAGATCAACAGAGACCCTGTAAACAAACAGAAGATGAAACTAAACTCTGCTATCAATTAGTGTCTTCAGATGCAAAGAAGACAATACTGCCATACAAAAGACTCTAAGTAAGCAATATTTATGGAAATCAAAGTCTTAGAGAGTATGAGTATGGTGGAAGAAAATTTTACATGGGTGTTAACATAAAATAGATACTGTCTTTCAGAGATGGACTATGAATCAGAAAAGGAAAATGAGAACAGACTTCAGGATTCGGGAATGAGACCCCACAGTAACAGCCATGCACCAGGCTCATCTAGCAGTCATCAGATTGGAGCCAAAGGGAGAAGAGCTCCAATGGGGTGGCTGGGAGGAATGGAGGAGGGCGAGGGGAGCACGGTTTATCTGATTTGAATTAGCAATGGGGGAATACGCACCTCTGATGAAGAGCATGGCAATGTATTAGAGATAGAAATGTACCAAAGTGAGCAAATAGACAGACAGGTGGCAAACACCTTTGGAGATGTTTAAAATGTGTTCAGTAAAAAAGTAACTTTCAAGTGCTCTATGGCTCAACAGAAAGTCATGCCCAGTAAGTCACCAGGAAAACGTTGACCACTGATTGAGACAAACAAAAAAAGACATGCATCTCTCCTCGCCCGAGCCTCAAACATGAAACACAGGTTTAGGAGTTGCAATCCGATATGTATTCCACAGAAACAAAACCCAACATCCGTGGTAAACTCTTGTATACAAATATTCACAGTCTCATTATCCGTAAAAGCCCAAACCCTGCAAATAACTCTTAGATGTCTACCAACTAATGGATAAGTAAAATACAAACAATCAAATATATATTCTTTGCTTCCAAAAAGAAGTCAAATATTGACAAGTGCTACAACGTAGCTAAACCTTGCAAGCACGGTGTTAATCATTCACTAGAGAGCACACAAAACAGTATGATAATGATAATGTCCGGCACAGGTGAATTTATGAGTCAAAGTCCATTAGTGATGAGGATGAGAGGTGAAAATTAAGCAGTATTGGGTTCCTTTGGGAGACAACAAAAAATGTTCTAAAATTGGCTAGGCGGTGGTGGCACATGCCTTTAATCCCAGCACTTGGGAGGCAGAGCCAGGCAGATTTATGTGAGTTCAAGGCCAGCCTGGTCTACAGAGTGAGATCCAAGACAGGCACCAAAACTACACAGAAAAACCCTGTCTCAAAAAACCAAAAAAGTTCTAAAATTGTAATGGTAGACTCAGAACTGTGAATACATATATACTGGAACCACTGAAGTGTGCACTTCAAACGGTCCTATGCTATGTGAATTATATCTCTGTGAACCTGTTTTTTAAAGACAAAGATAGTGGATGGACAGAGCCACAGAAAAGATGTCATTTTCATCTTCCACTGGAGGGAGCCGTCAAATAATATCTAACACTGAAAAATTAAGAAATAACGGTAAAGGAAATATGGAAGCAGGTACCTCACTAACAGGAAAAACTGCTGCTAATGGGACCTTGGAGATAAAAAGAACTGGGAACAGGGAGAAGGTGCCTTATGAAGTTTATGTAAATAGCCAGCATTTTGAAATAGGTGTATGTGTATGACTTTTAGTTGTAAAGTAAAAATATAAAGTCAAACATAAAAATCATCTGGTCCAATCTTCCCAGTTTGTAACTAACAAGGCAAAAGCCCTTGAAGTAAAATAATACCCAACAAGTTAGTGCACAATTAAAAGGCGAGTCCAGGGCTGTCGATAGCTTAGTAGTAAAGTTCTAGCTTAGCCTACAGGAGGCCCTAAGTTCAATCCCCAGAGACACGAGTCTAGCTTCTCCTTCCCAGTCAACACCCTCTATCTCAATCCACACTGAATGACAGGTTTAGACAGCTTCTCACATAGACAGAGAAATCCTTGGGTGCACTCGAGGTATTTCCTGAGGGGGACACCTTCTCTGAGATGTGCTCCATGGTAACTGCTGTTGGGATGATCTTCCTGGCTAGCTTGATCAGGATATGACCCTGGGAGCCTGGAAAGGCCCAGCACTTTCCAGGGTGGACATCTGGCTGGAAAGAAAACACGAAATTAATCTCTTTTCTGGGTACATAAATCAAATCTTTCAATACCGAGCACCTCATCACTAGCAACTGTAAGCGTCTTAGGACATCTAGCAAACAGGAGACCTTCCCCAACACCCTACGTGTGGTCCATCGGAGCCTTTACCACAGCAGTGTGTTTTCTTTCGCTGCTGTTACTAGACTGCTAAAAGGCAGCTAGAGGCAGAAGTGTGGACGGTGCTGGTGGTGCTGGTGGTGATAATGCTCATGGTTTGGTTGGTGTTGGTGGTGATAGTGCTCATGGTTTGGATGGTGTTGGTGGTGATAATGCTCATGGTTTGGTTGGTGTTGGTGGTGATAGTGCTCATGGTTTGGTTGGTGTTGGTGGTGATAGTGCTCATGGTTTGGATGGTGGTGCTGGTGGTGATAGTGCTCATGGTTTGGATGGTGCTGGTGGTGATAGTGCTCATGGTTTGGATGGTGCTGGCGGTGATGAGGAAGGAGACAATGGTGTTTATGGTGGAGGTGATGACGGTGGTAGTGAAAATAAAGGTGATCCTAGGGATGGCTGATGGGGAGACGACAATGGTGGAGAATAGTGGTGATAGAGGTCCTGGTGGTCAAGAAGAAAAACACAACATTTCCTTTATTAGATGTAAAATTGTAACCTGGCAAGAAGAGAGTGTAGGTTTGACTCTGAAGATACAATTTGAAAGCATCTTCTGATATGTGGCTCATAGTGTGTTGACAGTCATGGTCTTTCCAAGTGAACGAAAAGGCTAAGTGGACATTTCTGTTACCGTCAACCCTGTGAGGACATGCGATTGGCATAGCATCTAACGCCGACTGGCATTTGGGGCACAGCCTCTTTTAACAAATGTTTGTTGAACGACTGAAGTTTTCAGTGGAAAAGGGAGGTCACAGAATCAAGGCAAGTGAAAGGTATGGAATTCCATGTTCTGACAAAGTCTAGTTTTCTGATCTCAAAAACACAATAATTAAAAATAGTTTAGTGCTGTAAGATAAATAATAGAAGTGGTATAGAAATGTAAGAAGTGCCTAGGTTCTGTAGGTAGCGTGGATGTTCTTGCCTCCATTTTAAACATTAAGACAATCATGGACCTTGACAACAAAATTGTAAGATAGATGTGACGTTGTCCCATTTAGTACTTACCTGAAGAATCATGTCTGGTGGCGTCTCGTAATTGAGGAACCCTATCCCGTGCCAGTACAGTTTTGCTTTATTGTTTTTGTAACTTTCTGAGGTCCCAGCTTCAATGACAGAGGCTCCTAAAATTTCAAAAGATCTTAAACTTAATACATGCCATCTGGATTTTAACAATATCTCTGGAAAGTCAAATCCACACACAGGCCTTGGTTAGGCCAGTACCACTGACATTATACCGTTTTCAGAAAGGTGTTTCCTCATTTGTTTCTTGGCTTTGAAACAGGGTCTCACCAGGGACTGAAGGCAGACTTTGACCTTGCAGCAATCCCCCTGCCTCAGCTTCCTAGTGCTTGGAGCTAAGGTCTGTGGCACCACATCCGGACAGAAAGTCATGTTTGCATTTTCTAGTTTCACAAAATTTCTTAAATATTGGAGCAATTGAATCAAAGCTAAAATTAATATGCATACTATATTTACCATCATCCAGAAAAATCAGACTTTCTGTCAGCCTTGTTCAACTCAAAAATGGAAAAAGTAGCAACGCCACGCCACAGACATGCCCTTCACGTTATGTTCATGACAGTAATTATGTAAGTTCATCAGTCTTTAATTTTTTTTTTGTAGGAGATTTAATTGTAATCAAAGAAATGAAAAAGTATTTACCGAACATAATCCCTTCAAGTTATTTCATTTTAGGAAGGAAATGTATTTGAGACATGAGAAGTTTTAAAATGCAAATCGCTTTTTCAAATCTCACTTGAGTAGCACAGTCGAACACTGAGGTCCGTGCGTTTCTATTAAGGTCCATGTTCTTGACCAGGTATCTAGTTTATGTACTTTTTCTGCGATAGCACAGTTTGAAATGTTAAATGTAGGTCCATGGTTGCCACGTGCAGCAAGGAGAAATGCAAATCTCCTGTTTAAACTTGAAATTTAGACACTGACTAATATTTAGGAAGATGGCCCAGCGGTTGAGAGAGTGGTCGGCTCTTCCAGAGGGTTTAATTCCTAGAACCTACTTCAGGTAGCTCACAGCCTCCTTTGACTACAGCTGCAGAGACAATGGGGACTCCTCTGGCTTCCGTGAACACACACCCCCCCCACACACACACGCACACACACGTGTATCTTAAAAAGTTTTGAGTAGCAGTCTTATGTTATACAATATTTGGGACATGCTTATCCTACAATTGCTTGTTCTCTAAAACTGAAATTGAAGCAGGCATCTTTTATCTTAATTAATATTCCTACTTGTATGACCGACTGGACAGGAAAACCCCTTTTGCATGCCAAGCTAATATACATCTGATAATATACATATATATTCCCAGCTACAATCCTCACGTGGAAAAAAAAATTGAATTGTGTGTTTTAAAGAAACTCATATTTATTCATTATTTTCATTTATTTATTTTTTAAAGTTTTTGTTTTTTGCTTTTGTTTTTGTTTTGTTGTTGTTGTTATTCGAGACAGGGTTTCTGCCTGCCTCTGCCTCCCGAGTGCTGGGATTAAAGGCGTGTGCCACCACTGCTGGCTTAGTTTTTCGTTCTAATTAGCTGTCTTGAAGAAATTATTCACACACCCAATAATTCCCCCCATTTAAAGGTACAGTTCAGTGTTGCTTATTCAGAATTAGGCCAGCCATCACCACAGCAAATTTAGAATGAGTCAGCTCCAACAAATCCCATAGTGAGTAGCAGTCCTCCATTTTCTTCAGCCTCCAGCCCCAGGCAGAGACGGGCACTGATCAATCCTTCACACGCTCACCTACCACAGACAGTCCTTTTACAGTCTCTTCGCAGAGCATCACAATCTGCAGCTTGTTTTCCCTGCTACTTAGGCTTAGCATGAAGCATTTGAGATTCCTGTGTGTAGTAAAGGGCACCACAAAAACATTCTTTATGCTGCCTTCATAGTACTTTCTTCATCTGTTAGTGGGCCTTTCTAATTTTGGTAACTACCAACCTGGTCACCACAGGTATTCTCATATGGGTTTTCATCTGGGTTTTGCAGAGCTGAGGCTCGAACCTGGGCCCTTGTGCGTCCTAAGTAGGCACTCTTACCACTGAGCTATACTCCCAGCTTTGGCATGCACGTTTTGATGTAAATATAGGATTTACCTCTTAGATGAATACCTGGAGTGGCACAACAGGGTTCCTAGGGCTGTCTTTAACTTGAGAAGCAGCTGTCAGGCTGCCTTCCAAAAGGACCACTTAGTATCCACACAACACATACACGTACCGTGGATGAAAGCCCAGGGCTTCCCGGTGTCTGCAGTGCTTGGCAGGCTCTCTGTCTGTCACTCTGGTAGATGTGTGCTGACGTGTATTGTGCTTTTGATTCTCATCTCACTAATGAGTAATGATACCCAGTATTTTTCCATGTTACTTGAGTAGTTGAATTTCTTTAATAAAGTGTTTTCTGATCTTTTGCCCAGTTTTAAAATTGGGGTTTCTGCTCTATTATTATTGAAGTTTGAAAGTTTTCATAAATTTTAGATCCAAGAACTTTGCTAAATTTATGTGTAGTCTCTCTCCAGCCTGTAAATTGTCTCCTCATTCTCTCAATTGGCCTTTTTAGAATAGAAATTAATACCATTGGGGTCCAAACTGTCCATTCTTTCCCTTTTGGTCATGTTTCAGTGTTCTCTTTAAAATATTCTTTCCTAGACTGAGGAAGGACAATGGAAAGTTCAAGGCCAACCTGAGCTACAATGTAGTTCAAGTTCAGCAGGATAGCTTATCAAGGCCTTGCCTCAAAATAAAAATTCAGGGAAGGTTTAAATATAGCTCAGTGGTAGGATGCTTGAGATCAATCCCCAGTGCAACAAAATCATGAATAAAACAACTACACATCTCTTTTCCTTTACTTTTTGTTCTAGAAATTGTAAAATTTCCTGCCTTACATTCAGACTTTAGGTTAATTTACGTTAACATCTGGTAAGTTATGGCTAAGGTTTAGTTTGCAATGAATGTCCTTTGTGCCAGAGCTGCGGGCTTGGCTTTTCTGTTTTTCCAAAACCCAATTCACCATGTCCATGTGGACTTATTCTGGACTTGTGTTCTATATGCCACAGTCTCTTGATTTCTGGGCCTTCATAATAATCCTGAAAACCTGTTATCGAATGTTCCAGCTTCACACACACACACACACACACACACACACACACACACACACACACACGAATGCACGCACACACCAATATAAACATCAGTTTTTCTAGTAGTTTGCCCTGTTTTTTCTGTGTTAGCAATCGTGTTGGTTATAAGCTGACATATGTTAGTCCTTTTCTAATTTGCCTGTTTTGTCTTCCCTCTCTCTTTCTTCCTCTGTTCCATTCTTGTCTTGGAGCACAGACAAGGACTTCTGAGTGATGGTAACTAAGAGTGATAAGAATGGGCATCCTTGCTGTTTCTGATCTTAAGAGAAATCGTTTAGTCCCCAGAAATCCCTGCATGTTAACATAAAGAATTATACGGACATTCTTTGTCAGGTTGAAGAAAATTTCTCTAGTTTGCTGAGTATTTAACCATAAATGAATTGAAAGTTGTTAAATGATTTTAATTTATCTAAACTTATCACCACATTGACCAGATTGTAAATTTCTTGATGTACCAAATGACACAGATCTAATTTCAAAGGATAAGGCTTTTAGTCCCAGAAGAGGATCTACTTATTCACACAAATCTATTGCCACTCTTGTGTGTTCCTGGATTCAGTTTGCTGTAAGACATTACAAAATGAAGCTGGGGCATGGTGGCACACACCTTTCATCCCAGCATTTGGGAAGCAGTGGCAGGCAGATTTCTTTGAGTTTGAGGCTTGCCCGCTCTACATGCATAGTGAGTTCCAGGACAACCAGAACTACATAGTGAGACTATGTCTCAAAAAACAAACCATATTATGAAGTAATAAAAAGGGCAAGTGGATAATCTGAGCTAGAGTTTTCTCTTTGTTTGCTTATTTAGTCATAGTACAATTACCACAGTGCTCAGGGGTCTAGTTTACAACAGGCAAGCACTGCATCACTGAGCTATAGCCCTAGACATAGTTTTCTTTCAGAGAAGTTTAAGTTCATGATTTCTCTGCTCAACACATCACTATCCACTTCTTATTGAATGACTTTTGATGGTCTGTACATTGTAGGAAACTAGTTCACTCCTCAACAATGTCTCTCACACTGCCCTTCCCTCTTCCCCTCTGCACTGCCCATAGACCACAGCGATTACAATTCACAGCCTAAGTAAGCTCTTAAGGGTTCATTTCAATTGGAAGATGTTGAGCATATTACTTTGTAAGCCACCTTTAAACACCAGCCTTTAGTCTGCACTAATGCATTTAGCATCCCTGCAGGGTATTTCATTTTGGTTCGTATAATACAAGTGTTGCCTGTCTGCTGAGCTTAAGTATTCTCTTCCTGCTTGATTTCCCTGTGGCAGCTCAGCTTTCTCTGGGGTCCTTCTAGATACATGCTAATGGGGTCTCAGAAGCAATCAATGGCAATAATTTCTAATATCTTCCTTAGTATCTAATTTGATAATTTCACTCCTTCTCATATGTGTCTTTTTCTAATAAAGAATTTTAAATTCGTCTTAAAGCAATCCTTTTTTTTTTTTTTTAACATTCACCTTTCATTTTTTTTTTTTTCCTGTACTCACCAGCTGACTTCAGGGCATAATCAGCCATCTGTATTTGGTCCCCTCTGAACTTTTTAAGTACATAATGTACCAAGTTTGACATTTCCTGTAAAGATTGGAAGAACAGTTTTCTGTTACTAATCTCTACCAACTGCTTGCATTTTTACCCTTTGTTTCATGGACTTGGACCTGGACTCCTTAATCTGAAGAATTCTAACAGTTTGACCTGAACTCCTTAATCTGAAGAATTCTAACAGCTCCCAGATGCTCTCAGAGCTAGGCACTGATGCACTTAGATGTCTTGTCCACAGCTCTGTGGGAGTGACCTTTCGCAGACAACTCAAAGAACTAAAGCTAAGGTATGATTGGGACCATGGTCACACAGAAGGGTGTGGCTCCCTCTTAAGCCCACCCCACTGCACCATGGTACCCTCCCACGGGATGAGATGGAGCCATGCCAAGTTTGCTGCTTGCTGCGTCCTTTACTAATGTCCTATACTTAGCAATAAAGACTGGAATATTCTATAGCTATCTGAGAATCTGGCAACTTACAAAGGCCAGATGATTGCTTATAACAGCAATTTTTCACCCACTTGAATCAGTGTTGGGCTCTGAAGGACACTCCTGTTCAAAAATAAGCAAGCACCCTGAGGAGGTATAACAGTTGGAGTTATCAGTGACTAACTCGAACACTGTGCCACAATTACAAGGACGAACTGGAGCCTGGAAGCCATGGAAGGCCAAGGTTAGATTTCTACATATTTTAAACATAGACATGGGGAGGAGAAATTGGTAGCAGTCCAGGCAGTGGGAGAGCAATGCAGAGAAGCTGCTGGCCTAAGTATGGAGCTCACCAGAGGCATAGTTCTCAGGCAGAATGGAAACCTCTTGCTAGTGAGTATTTGCTATTGGGCATTCAAAGATCACCATTTCTGAACCACTGGTTGGTTATTTTGTGGGAAGTAAGTTGTATCACAACGCAATGTCCTCTCTGTGACACAGTATAGTGGAGAAGTAGAGTCCCCATGACAGCACTAGCAAAAGGAAGCCAATCGGGGGTCTCAGAGGACATAGCTAATGTCAGTTGGTAGAAGAAATGGAAGGAACATTCTGGGGCTAAGTGGCTCACCCCCCTCCAAGCCCCAGACCACCTTGCCTCATCTAGAACCTCAGTGGTAGCCTTGTCCTGCACAGCCTCTCGAGGGACAGGCCAGCTGTGATTGTGTATGCCGTCCTTCAGGTCTCTAAGTAATGCCTTCAGAACATCTATTTGTTCAATTAAAATCAGAATTTCACGAAAATTGTTCTCCAAAGTCTGGCTTTCCTTCCTGCGTGCAGAAGAACCATGAGGTCAAAGAGGGAAACAGTGAAGTTCCCACCAACAGCATCGGGGGCCGGCAACGGGCAGAGGAGTCAACTTAAGGGAAGGAAGAAAGATTCGGCAGGGAGGGGAAGGCGGGGATGTGTCTCTGTCTGCTCATTACATTTCCCTGTGTAGGAAAAGCAAGGTGGGCACTCAGAAGACAAGAGTCCGAGGGCTTTCTCGCTTGGCTTTTTCTACACTGAGTAGTCAGGAGGCGACCAACCTCGCTTGTCCTCAGTCAAGTGACTTCATACAGGTGAATGCTAGATCCTGATGTCATCCCTGTGGAGCTGGGATGGCCTGCATTCCAGGTGCAGGGAAGAAGTGTTTTTCCAGCTGCAGCCTGGAGATCCACACCATGTCTATGCTCGAGACATTTACTATTTAGATTTATTTACCTATTTACTTATGTCTTTTTATTTGAGACAAGCTTGTCGGTTGTAGCTTCAAAGTCAGGATCTCACTGCTTCAGCCTTCTGAGTACTAGAATTATAGGAACATGCTAGGCTTGTGTTATAGGAACCTGCTGGGCTGGGGTTATATCAACACGCTGGGCTCTGCCGAATGTGGCATTTTAAACAGATGTGGGGGTTTGTGGTGGTTAGGAGGAAATAGTCAAGAAAAGTGCTCTTGACTGGCATGATATATAAGATATAATACAGGAAAGTTATTTCAGTGTTATACGTTTCCCAAACTGAAACCCAGTATTTCTGTGTTTGGAGTCACAACAGAAAGTGGCACATACAAAACTCCACTTACTTTAAGAGTTCTAGTTGCTCCTTAGGCATGCGAAGTCTGGCCTGAAATAAAGGAGATAAATAATTCTGAATCTTGCCTCTTCACTCAGTTGTCTTTGTTCTGAAATCACACTTGGATCCTTGAAATATACCATGGGACATAAGAGCACCTTTCATGTGTGTCTTCCCTGGCCTGTCACAGACTCCATCGTTACCACGTCTGGGAAGGTGGCCTTATTCACACATCTAATAGAAAGTGACATTCAATGTGAACTCCAGGATGGAAGCTTTATTTGCTGTTTCTGAAGGTGGGATACTACTACTCACTTTGGATGCACATCTGTTTTCCTGAAGATAGCTTAGGCTCTTGGCCAGCTCCTGCTCCAGGACCAAGAATGTGAAGACCTCAAGCTGTAGAGGTTATCTCAGGTAAACTCTGTCTGTAGGGTTTCATGTGGCTGGCCTTTCATCCAGGACCAGTGTTAGTGTGCTGGTTAGGTTTTTAGCAACTTGAAACAAGTTGGGCAAGGGAAACCTCCATTGAGAAAATATCTCGGTCAGATTGTCCTGTAGGCTAGCAGTGGGCATTTTCTTGATTAATGATTGATGTGGACAGGCCCAGCCCACTGTGGATGGTGCCTACCCTGGGCAGGAGGTTCTAGGCTATATAAGAAAGCAAACTGAGCAAACCATGGGGAGCAAGCCAATAAGCAACTTACCTCTATGATCTCTGCTTCAGTTCCTACATCCAGGTCTCTGTCTTGAGTTCCTGCCCTGAATCCCTCAGTGATGAACTGTGACGTGAAAGTGTAAGCCAAATAGACCCTTTCATCTCGATGTTTTTGCTCATGGTGTTTATCACAGTAACAGAAAGCAAACTAGGCAGTGTTGGTGGCGGTGGCGCGCCTTTAATCCCAGCACTCAGGAGGCAGAGGCCGGCTGATCTCTGTGAGTTCGAGGCCAGCCTGGTCTACAGAGTTCCAGGACAGCCAAAACTACACAGAGAAACCCTGTCTCAAAAAAAAACCAAAAAAAAAACCAAACAAACAAGGAAGAGAAAGAAAGAAAGAAAAAGGAAGAAAGAGAGAGAAAGAAGGAAAGAAGGAAGAAAGGAAGGAAAGGAGGAAGGAAGGAAGGAAGGAAGGAAGGAAGGAAGGAAGGAAGGAAGGAAGGAAAGAAGAACAGAAGCAAACTAAAGACTCAGGAATGCTAGGAGGTGCTTATGGAGTATAGAGTGGACAGTGAAATTCTCACTGAGATCTCAGGAGCTTCCAGGCAAAGGAAAGTGCTGTGCTGGCTGGGGGTAGGGGAAGGTTAGTCATATGGAACCACTTGTCTTTCCCTCTTCTTCTGGAGCTTCTCCTAGAGTCTGCAGGGGTCAGAACGCATGGAGAACTGGGGAGATTTCTTAGCCATAAAACCACTTAGAAGAATCACACTTGCTGTAAGATTGCTATTGTCTATTCTCCCAAAACCAAGATAATACAATGCATGTTGGACTCACCTTGTAGCAGACTCAGTTTTAAATGAGTAACATGCAACAAGAATTTAATGAAACATCACCTGGTAATTATAGAGCCGGGAGACATACTCTGCAATTACGGTATATAATTGTCTGGGTTTTTGAGGAAACTCTGTTTCTTTAAACCACTGATGATTTTGAAGTCCTTCAAAGAAAAAGTAAACTCTGATTAAAGAACGTAACTAGAAACACTTATAAAATACCTTACATGTATTAATAACCATTTCTGTGAGTGTGAAAGAGAGAGTAGTCTTAAAAATTAGGAGTATAAAGGCTAGGGATGTGGCTCAGCAGGAGAGCACTGGCCTTACGTGTATGACCACAGCACTGCAGAGAAAGAGGAAGTCGGAGTGATGGCTGAGTAGACAGAGTGCATGATGCATAAGTGTGAGGCCTGAGTTTGGATCCCTGACAGCTACCTTGGTGTGGCCATGTATGCTTATAATCCCCACTCTGCAGAGGTAGTGCTCTCTGAGACAGCTGAACATCTGGAATTCTAGGTTCAGTGAGCGATCTTGTCTCAAAAGTTAAAGTGAATCAAAATGGAGGAAGACACCTGACATTGGCCTCTGGCTTTTGCACATGCACATGCACATACATACATCAAACACACATACACACACACACACACACACACACACACACACACACACACACGGTTGAGAAGGACAAGGAGACAGAAACAGATTCTTGGGTGGCCTCACAGAAACCATCATAACACAGAGAGAGAGGTTGCGGGGGGGGGGGGGAGAGGGAGGAACAGGAGCAACTCTTCTAGAAGCTGAGACTGGTCAGCACTAGATATGAGAAGCAAAACACCATCCGTTTACTTGAAGGTGGGACTGTGACTCTACAGATTGATCAATAAGATAAAGTGAGCAGAGTCAGCGAAGCCTGTGAATATCACTGGGATACACACTATTTGGATTACACATACTATCCAGAAAGAGGAAGAGGCAAAGAGAGAGAGAGAAGGAATACCTGGGGGAACAACATTTGAAAAGTTTTTGAACTGATGAAAATAGCAAATTTATTCACCCAAGAAACCCAACAGATTCGAAGGAGAACCTTTAATGTTCCCTACACAAGAACATGTAACCAAACTGTCAAAAGACACAGAGAAGAACTTGCAAACAGCAAGAAAGAAATGCTTTGCCATGGATAAGGATTCTCAGCAGGACTGTCATTTGATTTCTCATTAGAAACGGTAGAAGCCACAAAGCAGTGGGACGGTCGGTGTGCTTAAAGGGCCCGAAGGACAATCAGTGTATTTATGGAGCCAGAGATGTTCATAGTCAGCACAACTAGAACTCTTGGCAAGTGAAGAGACAGAGGGGAGGGTGTGCTCACACAAATCCTGAGGATCTGTGGCTGTCTTTCAGGTTAAGGGAATGGAAGTTCTGTGGGGCAGCTCAATGCTATGTGAAGACACCAAGATGTTACCAATTCAGGTGACAACCAATATAAAAGCCAGCATTATAATAATGCTGGTCGGTGAGTTAGTTACTTTTCTCATCACTGAGACAGAACCTCCAATAGAAGTAACTTACAGGAGGAGACATTTATTTGGGCTCAGTTTTAGATGCTGTGGTCTACCCCAGTGGGGAAAGTGTGACCACTACAATGGCATCACACATGATGGTAGCAGCTTGTGGCATGGCTTGCTCACATCATGGTAGATCAGCAAGAAGAAACCTTGGACCAGAAGCAGGACCAAGGGATAACCCTCAAGCCTACCCCAGTGATCTGTATCTGCTAGCTCCATATCCCAAAGGTTCAATAACCTCCCAGTGTTCAAACATGAGCCTGTGGGAAACATATTGTTTTCAGACTATAATAGATGCTAACTCAGGTTTAATTTCTTAAATGATTTAAAGGATAAACACACAAAATATAATGATAAGTCCATGTTAATAGGTACTTGAGTATTTGCATGATTTACAAGCTAATTGGGCTATCAAATCATTTTGTCATCAGTTCTGGCTATTGTAATTCCCATGGTAACCACTAAGAAAATATTTAACATGTGTGTGAGAAGAATCTCCAAAAAACATTACAATCAATTCAACATAAAAGATGACTGCAACAGAAGAAATTAGAAACAACCAAAAAGTATAAGACATAAGAGAAAATAGGAAAATGGCAGAAGAAAATCTCTTCTTGTCAATAATTGGTTTAAATGTAAATGATTAAACTCTTCAAGTCAAATGTGGTGGCACATGCATGCAATCCTAGCACTTTGGAGACTAAGGCAGGAGGACGAAGACTTCCAGCTAGAGAGATGGTTCAGCAGTCAAGAGCTCTTGCTGCTCTTCCAGGGGATCCAGGTTCAACTCCCAGCACACACATGGCAGCTCACAACCATCTCCAGTTCCAGGTGATACAATGCTCTCTTCTGGCCTCCATGGGCCCAGAGATGTATCTCAGTGGTAGATGGCTTGCTTAACATATGTATGACTCAGTGTTTGATCCCCAGAATTGGAAAACAACAACAAAATAACACACACACACACACACACACATACACACACACACACACACACACACACACACTGCTAAAGGAAATTAAAGAACTATGTGAATAGAAAGACAATCCATAAACCTATGTTTATTAATTAGACAATTTATTATTATTAAAATGTCAATACTCCCCAAATCTATTTACATATCTGAAGCAATCCCAGCCACTGGCACAATAGTCTTCTGGGCCAATGGGAAAGACTTAGACAGGCATCTATGGCCAATTGAACTTTTGTCAGGATGTCAAGGCTGTTAAAAATATCCCTATGGGAGAATTATCTCTTCAGCAAATGGTGCTGGCCCAACTGGATACTCAGGTGCAAAAGAATGAATTTGGAATTGTACCAAATTGGCCAATTGTTAAAATCATGTGACTATCAGAAGAAGACACCAAATCTTCAGTTGAGATTTTCTAATGGATTTCTTGATAAAATGTCATTGAGATTATAAGCATTTATGAAACAAAAGATAAAATAAAAATGAAAAGACAGTGTGCACAATGAAAGAAAGCATTTTAAAATAAAACATCTGAGATGGAAAAATTCAGTAAAAAATGAACAAAAGACAAATAAACAAGTCTGCAGACAACACTCATCCACTTCCTATAAACTCATGAAAATTAGTCTCTAGGACACTGCATATCAAAACCACAATGACCACTCTGCAGTTACCAACGTGACTATAATTAAGTAGGAAAATGGCAAGGGATGGTGAAAGCACAGAGAAAGGCAGACCACCCCCCTACATTGCTGGTAGGAATGGGTAGTGGTGTGCTCAGCAAGAAAAACTATCACCACTTCTTTCCTGGTGTCTATATTACTAAGTATTTGCTTAAAAAGAATCTAAGATAAATGCTCAAACAAACACATGTGCACTTGTTCATAGCTGTACTATCCCTAAGATCCAAAAGAAATAAATAGCCCAAATGTCCATCAATGGACAAATGGATTTAAAAATGTAGTATATATATCCACAATGCAATATTGCTGAGCCACAGAAATGAGCAAAGAACTGATACACTCTGCAACAAGGATGACCCTTCAAACATTAAGATTAATGAAAGCAAACACACAAGAAAATTGCCATTTGTATCACATATTTGAGCTAGGCAAAGAGGCAGGGTGCAGGAAGCTAGCTGTGTGGGATACAAAGAGTTTCCCTTAGGAGCATGGATGCATGGAGTACCTAGATAGAGGAAGTGGTTGCCCAACACAGTACACCCAATTATAGCACTGAATTATCACTTCAATTCAATAGAGAACAAAAACAACAGTGGCCAGTTTAATGCTTCTGAGATTTGTATGCAAAGGTGTTTAAAGTTGAGCCAGCTTGAAATTGGAAATACAAAGAAGCAGTTTATATCCATTATAAAGGCTTCAATGTGTATCTTAAAAGATGATACCATTGTTATACAAGAATACCCCAAAGGCTAATGTGTCAAAGGCTTGGTCTTCAACTTCATAGTACTGGGAGACTGTAGAATGTTGAGGAGGTGTGGCTTAGTAGATGGTTAGGCCATTGGAAGTGCATTCTTGAAGGGAACCTCAATGAGACCATGCAATATTGTTCCACCAGGCATGATGTGCCTACTAGAGCAGCAGTAACATGACTGCTCTGATGTAACTAACCAGTTTCTCATTGGATTTGAGGCCTGCTTCACAGGAGGGAATTTCATACCTGGTACTAGAATCTTGGTCAGAAGCCCGTGGCTGGGGAGATCACAGGCTGTAGGTAGAAGGTGCTATTGTTATCTTGCCAAACAGTCATGCTGTCAAAATGCCTTCTAGATATTTATGCTTACACCCATAGACCTGGGCTGCTCTCAACCATGGTGAAAGGGAGCCAGCTGTTTGCAGTCAAGAGCAGTCAATAGAGAGATGGTTTACTGATCAAAGAACTGAGACCTAGTGATGAGCCCTAAATGGAATGTCTGTGTAAATCTCACTACCACAAAGACTCAGGGAAAGTCGAAGAAGAGGAGGTAGAAAGAACACAGAGCTGGAGGATGGGGAAGAGTGCTGTGAGATGCTGACTTCTGGACATGGCATGACCATTACAGCCATGAACTCACAGCAACTGTGGTTACCTGTACAAGGTCTAAACAAGATCAAGCCAACCAAAACCCTGGCATGGAATGTGGTGGGTGATGTACAGGCTCCACCCCTTCCTGAGGAGCTACTGGTAGTGGCCACTTGCTGGAGGAGGGAAACTATTCTGTTTTGAGGCGGTAGGACTGGTAGGTTTCCCATGCATCCTGTATTAGGATGGGCTCACACCTATTTGCATATGGGCAGCACTAACTGGACTTAGTGGTTTTCAAAGAACAAGCTGGGAGTGAAGCATGAGAGAGCTGGAGAGGGGAAATGGGAAAAAGATATGGTCATATTTTATTATACATTTATAAAATTCTTAAAAATAATTAAAATTTAAAGTAGAACTAAAACATTGTAGGCATGTATTAATATACTGTGACAAAACATATTATTATGTATAATTAATAGATGAAATAAAGCTTTTAAAAATTGAAAAAATTGCACCGGGTGGTGGTGGCACACGCCTTTAATCCCAGCACTAGGGAGGGAGAGGCATGCAGATCCCTGCAAGTTCAAAGCCAGCCTAGGCTACAGAGTGAGTTCCAGGAAAGGCACAAAGCTACACAGAGAAACCCTGTCTCGAAAAACAAAACAAACAAACAAACAAAAATTGAAAAAAAAAAATTGAAAAAAATCTCTAAGCTCAGTCACTTAAATTTAGAACAGGTAAAATATTAGATATTTCTTTAGAAAGCATATTGGAGATTCTTTCCTTTTTACTATCTATCTATCTATCTATCTGTCTGTCTGTCTGTCTGTCAATCTATCAATCAATCATCTATGTATGTGGCGGCGGGGGGGTGGGGGGTGGGGGATGGGGGGTGGGGGAGGAGAGGAAGTGAGTGTCTATGTGCCACAGCATGTATGTAGAAGTCAGAAGACAACTTGATGGAGTCAGTTCTCTCCTTCCACTTTGTGAGTCCAGAGACCAAACTCAGGTTGTCAGCCTTGGCAGCAGGTGCCTTTACCGCCTGAGTCATCTCACTGGCCCCATATCAAAGATTCTTAACTTCCACGCAGTTTCTGTGTCCTTTTGAATAATATATATAGTATGGCTTCCGGTTTTGTGGTATGCACATGTGTATCTCTGAATCTCTGTGGTTCTCGTGTTTTTCTTTGTCTCTTTTCTTTAGTTTGTTTGTTTTATCCTATTCTGGTTTGTTTTATCTTATTTTATTTTATTGTTATTCTTTACATGCCTGTTTGTTTTCTAACTAGAGAAAGATAGAGCATGGATTCTGAAGGGAGGGGAGGTAGGGAAGGTCACAGAGGAGTTGGGGGAGGGGAAACCATAATCAGAACATGCTGTATAGAAAAAAAATCAATTTTCAATAAAAATAGAAAAAATAAGCTATAATACTTACAGAAAGATAATTTTTCAAATTTTCTAAGAAGAAGCTTATATTACTTTTCAAGTGGGACATGAAAGGAGGAAAGAAACTTGAAGAACGTGCAGGTAACTTCCAATGTGTCAAACACAAGTCATCCCACTGAGCCCTCCTCTCTCACCATTACTCTGTGAGTCAGTTCAAGGATCAGTACTGCTAAGACTTACCGACAAGAAGAAAAGTTGATGTGAACACTGTACACAGGATAATCTTCCATGATAGAGTTAACCTACAAAGAACAAAGAGTGTTAAAGGTTTAACAATGTAATCCATTGCTGTTAACTTTTAACGTGGACTTTAAACTAGTCAGAAGACCAAAGTCCACAAGCTTGATTTGTTTCACTCCTGGCTGCTCCAGATTAATTCCATGCGGTTATTTAATGTCTGATCTGTGATCTTTGAAACTGACAGAAAGTAATTTTCAAGATGGTGTATGTGCACATACGTTCACATTCCTCCTTCACACACATGTACTGTGATGCTATTGGGTTCCTATTTATGGTCTTTAAATGTTTTTAAGCAAACAAAGTTTTTCTAGAAGTCAAAAATGATGAATGCACTACATGACAAATGACTGAGGTTAATTGAGTTCACCAGACTGGTCCCTAAACTGATAAGACTTGTATCCTTAAACTAGAAGAGACTGGATGGCTGTCCATGTGCCATCTGGACATGGTGAGAAGGTGGTTGTCTTTGAGAAAGGCAGAGAACCTCCACCAGAGCCATAGTTATCTGGAGCCTTGGCTTTGAGCTTCCTTGGCTTCCAAACTGTGAGAAAAAAAAATCAATGTTATTTTTAATCTCCTAGCCTCTGGCTTTTAACTGTGGCCCAAGAGACAAGTAGACCTACCTAACCCAGAACAAGCCCTCTTGTGTTTATAACTCCCACTCTGAAAGCGTCTCTTTTGAGCTCTATCCCTGCTCAGCATCAGGTGTTTGGTTTTGTATTTCTGTAAATGGACATATGTGGAGAGCTCCATCTCTCTACCCTTTCTCGGCACTGTGCTATGAACTACCACACTGTTGTGTGCAGTTGTACCTCCCCATTCCGACGAGTGGCAAGCACCTTACCCCTGAGCTATACCCCAAGTTCCCAAATTCAACCCTAAAGAAAAAAATCCCTGAAGGAAAAAAGGATGCTAAAACCATTTGAGCTTGAATCTGTAAACATCTGGACCAAGTATTCCAGGCTGGCAAGCCAAAAATCGGTCCTTATGAGTTAGAAAAACCAGACGATGATGTTTGCAACTGGTAGGTGACAAGTAGATGCAACAGGAGAAGCCCTGCCTCCGAAATTAGGAAAGGCCAGTGACACCTGTCCCGACATGTCAAGTCACTCCACAGCGCGGCTCTCAGCATCTCATCTGTTAGCTCTGAACGAGACTCTATCACCTGAAAGGCAGGGTTGTGAGGAAGGGCTAAGAGGGTGACCTCATCTGGAAATGATGTCATCTACATGTTGACACCCTTCCTTCTTTAAAATTCACTCTACTATTGTGTTCAACTCTCGGTAAACAGGTTACTTACATCGCAGGTTAGTTGACCAAAGGGTGTAGGAAGTGAGTCTCTCACCAATCGGCCTCACAGATGTGATGTCAGCTAGGCTTTGTGAACCACAGCTCACAAAGAGAAACTTGAATTCCCCGGATACAGAACCTAAGCAGCTTCACTCCCCCTCCTTGATCACGCTGAGCTGCAGCCAGGGCTGGGTGGCAGAATGTAGACAGTGCCAAAAGCAACTAGGAGGAGACTGGACCTGATCCCTTCTCCTCGAAGGTAGCATGGGGTTTTTGTTTTGTTTTTATGAAGCCACTCTGTAGAGTGTCCTGTAGGTCTAATCACAACTCTTTGGTAGGCTGAATTACATGAAGAAAATCACTGAATTACCATGTTTTCTAAAACTTAGGGAGTTTTTTTCCCCCACTATTTTTCTTTTTAACTAGAAAGCTTGGCTGCCAGGCCCTGCTTTGTGAAATTCTATCTCTTCACCTAGCCTGTGAGATTCTGCCACTAAAGGCCAGCAATGGCCAGCACTGCTTCTGTTTGGGTGCTCCCTTACAGTTGTTAGCCATGGTGGCTATCAGCATTTCAGCACCGCCCCTGGGTTGGGGGAACAGCAGATTTGGCTCACTCACTAGACAGGGCTCTCTCTCTCTCTTTATGGGAAATTTCTTACCAGAGGAAGCACAATTATTAGCACAGAATGTGCATCAACCCTCAGGCTGTTCATTCTCATCCACGGGTGCAGTAAATGCCTCTCTGGTCCAGTGTGTGAAGCCCAGCACTAAGGTCTGTATAGTCTGGATCCTCAGTGAGGCCCTGTGACCACAGACCATGCCATCTGTATGATTTGTTACCACTGCCAAGGTTCACTCTTCTGGAAAGTGTGACTCCTCTGTCTTAATCCTTTTCCCTTGTCCACTGTGATTAATCAATATTCATTAGCAAATGACTCGAGTGCCATTGGCAGTACTATGATTGCAAGCTTCAGGGAAAACTGGAAATGATTTTCTCCAGAAAGGAAGAATACTTGAGTTATTTTAAAGGTCGACAAGGCATGAATGAATACCATACACATTAGATCTCAGTAGGGGATGTTGGTGGATGTCTATAATTCCAGCATTTAGGGCAGGAGGATTGCCTTAACTTTAAGACCAGCCAGAGCTATGGTAAATGAGGGCCTGTCTCCAAAACTAGAAAAGAAGAGGTGTATGGGAATCATTCTGCAAAGTGACATACAGGTTCATGTCCGGGGTTCTTGCCCTGACAACAAGACATTAACACTCAAAGTGCTGCTGGGTTCTGCAGAACAGTCCTGAAAGGGCTGTCTATCCTTCCTCTGCTTTGTTCTTTCACTCCTTTCCTCCCACAAGTTACAAAGAGCTCATAGAGTCATGAACACTGTTTGTTTTCCCATCCCTATTTTATGGGAAGCAGGAAGCCATACGTATGGTTTTGGATGTATGTCTTCTTTACAGATACTCCTTGTCCAACAGCCAAACTGTGAGTGAGCAAATTTAGAAAAGTCCAGTGACTCACTATTGCATCATTCTTTGTGACACCTCACAATGGACAGCAGGTCACCACACCCATGCAGGGATTGTGTGCACATAAGCCTCTCTGGGTGTCTCTGCTTCCCACGCCTTACTGTATCAGATTTCAAACCTAATAAACAGTGCAAAGATCTTCTGTGCATCTACTGCTTTGCTACAAGGACTTGGGATGCTTTGATGTGTTTGTTTCAATACTCAAAGATATCAGAAACAGTGTAAGAACCAAACCCCCCAATCTCATTCCTCTCATTTTCCTCTGAAGATAAATAACTTAGAAATTATTACTGTACTTCCAAATAATTTTTAAAAACATATTTACAAATAATGTTTTAGACAAAATAAATGCTATCCTATGTTATGTTTCAATTTCACATGTCCTGAGATATATTAACCCCGTTCAGTCACTCCACCTGCTCTATAGCATTTATTATACAGCTGTCCATTTCCCCACATACGAATGTTTAGTTTGTTTTCAGTGATAAAAACCATGTTCACTACCTGTTTCTGCATGTACACCAGAGCGTACTTTAGTTACACATCTAGAAACCAAATTGTTGCATAGCAGGGTGACTTGGCTTATTTGGAACACACGACTCTAGGGTGACAAAATAACTCTCAACACTTAGTGGCCTCTGGTCATATCTATTTTAAAATGTGAAGTTTGTGGACAGGTGTCAGCAAGATGACTCAAGAAAAATGTCTCCTGCTCATATCCCAAACGCCTATAGTTTTGGTGGACATTATGGATAATGGTGCTTTTGTATTAGCTTTGGGATCTGGGTGGGAATTTTGAGACACCAGTAGAACCCTGGACTGAACAGGGACGTTGTGGGAAGGACAACTCATCCTGCTCAGTGACAGAATTACTTACCGTGGCCCCAGCTAAAGACCCAGAAATTTTTTCCCACTTTAGACTTGACTGCACATATACTGTCCTCAGTTCCGCCTGTGAACACAAAAGTCATCTGGGACTAAGTAAGAGCCCCTCCCCCAAGCCACACAGTCTGGAAACAGTCCTGATAGTCCTGATCATCCTGGCCACACAGTAATTGCAGGGGAGACACACCCATCATCTTGGTCTGGGGCAGGCATGTCAACCATCCAACAGCAGATTCTGAAGTATCTCTGTGACACGGCTCTATCCATGTAGCATGCTTTAGCCGTGATGCGGGTCATCTAGTCTATCCAGATACCCATCAGGAGACATGGCCATCCAACTCCTAAGAGAAAATCCCACTGATCTTTATGTTATAGAAGGTCCTGACACATGTCTGTGAACTGAGGTGGAAGAGCAGTTGTTATGCCCACCCAGGAACCTATTGAGAAATGAGCCCCCCTTACCCCTAGAGGCAGGCCTGCTGACTTTAGTCCTAGCTGTAGGCTCTGAAGCAGCCCTTTGGCTTGAATCCCAGTCTTCTTCACTCATGTCTAAGTGATAGCAGAGGCTGCCCCAGGGAGCCTCTTAGCAGAACAGTGAAATCCCCTGCAGACCCTGCAGGACCTGTGTCTGCTCACATACCAAGCAATAGATATCTGAAGTGGTATCTGAAGATACCACTGTGGATCTTGAACTTGATTCACCACAGCGCCAATTCCACTGATTAGTGTGCTGGAGGCATTCTAAGCTAGAGCCAGGCATACTTTAGCCTCTAGCAACAGGTCACACAATGGAAGACAGCAGCAGTCAAGATGTTTGACTAAAATTTGCTCTATAGATGCTTTTCTATCAGTCTGAAGACACAAGGGGATGAAGTCTTTGCCAGCTGAAACCATTCTGTAAAGACTGGGAAGATGATTGCTCCATCAGAGGCACAGGCGTTGTCCAAGTCTCCTGGGATGACAAAGAACCAGGCAAGCAGGAAAAAATAAGGTTCAAGTGATGACCCCAAGGGAATGGAGATCTGCTAATTGCCTGATTAAAAAATAATATAGGTAACTGAATTTAAAGAAGCTTGGCAAAGTGCAAGAGAACTCAGATAATGAGATGAAGTCAGAACAGTAACACACCAGCAAAACAAGATGTCAAAGAAAATAGGTACAGTAACAAATGACCAGAAATCTTTGATCCAAACTTGCAGTCACAGCTTGAAATTTTTCTATAGAGAGACTTGGCAACAGATTCAGTCATCCGAAGAAAGAATAATCAGAGATATTCCGCTTCAAGCCCAGGAAGACAGTTCAGTGGGAAAAGTGCTTACCCTGCAAACCCTCTGACCTGACTTAGATCCAGAGAACATGATGAGGTGGAAAGAGAAAACTGACTTCTGAAAATCACCCTCTGTCCTCGACACACACACAGGGTGTCATGGACACTTACACACATTCACACTAATAATAATCCGTAAAAATTAAAACTAAAGAAATAAAGAAGAAGCAAAAGATAGTCTATTTGAAATTAATCAGTTTGAGGTCATAAAAGACTGAAAATGGTGAGGAAACCGTGTAAAACGGCATCCATGCAAATAGGTTGTGATGAGAGCAGAAAGAAGAGACAGGTGATTGTTTAAATAAATGCCAATTGGTGATGTCCTATATCTTGGCAGTGACTGGGACATTCGGATTTGTGCTGCTTCCAGGTTAAGGAAGATTGGTCCCCAAAATACAACCTGCTGGGGGCACAAACGTCCTTGTGCCCACAGATCACAAGGGAAACCAGGACACACAATGGCCTCCTCTCAATGGGGAAGATAAAATACCTGTTTTCCTGCCCAGAAAGCTGGGAGTGGAACAATCTGGTGGCCCTTTTGCTATCTGTGGCGGCAGACCTCACCCACTTTTTGCTATACAGACAAACCTCACCCAAATCCCCAAGAATGTTTATCCCAGACTCCCCCTCCCCTAGACCGTTACCCATCCTTAGAGGAGGTGGCACATGTACTTCATAGCCTGCTGTCTCTTATGCTGTCTTGATCAGAGACCACTCTAGATTCTAGGCCTTTTAGCTACAGAACCCACCCTTACGGTCATGTGTATTTTGTAAAGAAATTTCTATGTCGTCACACCTTAACCTTTATTGTGCACCTGAAATTGGAATGCTTGTTGCCTGGAAACCTTTTTCCAGATTGTACTGGGTTTTAAATATGCTGACGACAACGACGAACCACCTGGCATTAGACTCCTCAAAGTCTGATCGAGGTTGACGAAGTCGTTCTGAACAGGTTTTCATTCTCATCTCTTCTCAGATCACTGCCTGCATGGTCCCCCTCAACCACCTAGAGAAACTGCAACTGAATCATCAAAAGACAGAGAATCTTAAAAGCACTAGGAGAAAACTCTTGTCCCATAACGCAGACCTTGGGCAGAAACTGGAGAGGGGAAAACGATGAGCCCAGAATTCTGAAAGCAAAGCAAAGCTGTCACCCAAGCAAACCTGGAGAAGCTGTCCCTCAAGGACAGGACAGGTTGGAGAGATGGCTCAGCAACTCAGAACACCTGCTGCTCCTGGAAAGGACCTGGGTTCAGTTCCCAGCACTTACATGTTGGCTAGAAACTGCCTGTAATTCCAGTTCCGGGGAATCGAACACCTTCATCTAGCCCAATGGTTCTCAACCTGTGGGCTGCAATCCCTTTGGGGGTTGCATATCAGATGTCTTGCACAACAGATATTTACATTACAATTCATAACAGTCACAAAATTACAGTTATGAAGTAGCTACGAAGTAATTTTATGGTTGGGGTGTCACCACAACATGAGGAACAGTATTAAAGGGTCACAGCACTACGAAGGTTGAGGACCACTGTTCTAGGCTCTGCAAGCTTCTGCATGAACCCGATATACATAAATACATGTAGGCAACATACTGATATGCATCTGAAATTTTAAACATTTAAAAAAGAAATAAGTGAGATAAACACATTGTCAGAAACAAAGCAGACAGGATCATCAGCACTGGCCATGACTTGTAAGACCCACCTTATAAGGAACCCTGGTGATTACTCAAGTTTGAATGGCAGGGAGTCAGACAGTAGTAGGAGCAAACAGAAAACTCACTGGTGAGCATTTGGAGGTGAACTCTGAATGCAGTTAACACTGGAAGGAGGGTGGGCAGGCAAAGCAACTAGAGTTCACAGGCCAGAGGATGAAAGAACTGTAACCACCATATCTTGTTATTAAAATAAGAGATACAACATATGGCATTACTATAAAAAGATGTTAGGAAAAGTGGAAGTGTAGTTTTGCATGTTATTGAAGCTATCTGCTTAAAACAGGCCATTTTTAACTACAATGTTTTACGTAAGTTTTACAGTTACCACACACAAAAGGAAAACTTGAATAAATAAGAAATGGTGAGAAATCACAGCACATGGCTGCAAAAGAATAAACATCACACACACACATACACACACACACACACACACACACACACACAGAGAGAGAGAGAGGCATATACACAGTTATAAAAAAACAGGAAACTAAGTCGTATGTGACAATGTCAATGAACCCAGAGGACAATGAGCCAGACATAGAGCGTGCTGCACAACCTCACATGTAGAAGGCAGAACACCACATTTACAGACGCAGAAAGCAGAGTGGTAGTTACCAGAGGCTGAGGGGTGAGGGCAACCAGGAGTTGGGAGAGGCTTGTCAAACCCAACCTGAGTCAGCTCTAAGACTGTGAGCCATGAGGAGCCAGCATGCAGCACGTGACTGTTTGCTAACCATTCTGCCTGGAATCTGTTGAAAGGGTAGAAGGTAAGTGTTCCTTCCCCACCACACACTAAAATGACAGGTGTGAGGTTCTGAATATGGCAATTAGTTTGATTGGGGTAATCTTCTCACATTGTACACATATATTGAAGGCCAAATTGTATAACTAACATATATAAAATTTGTGTTAGTTATACCTCAAAACTGAAACATCAAAATGTCCCATTTTTATTTGTTTATTTATTTTGATTGAGAGAGCACTGGAGAAAGTGCTTACAGAAATCGGGCGTCTCTTGATGCTGCCTATGGACGTGATGCCCTTGCTTTTCTGGTAAGCTTGACAACCCAAACTGCTACATGACATAAATATATGTATGTCAAAAGGAAGAGTCTGACCTTTAAGTAGTTCAATTATCACTGAACAGAAAACGAGAAATTAAAACATCTTGGTTTGTGGAAATGTGCCATACTTGTACATTGCCTGATCAAAGGGAAAGCTGGAGCCCATAGCAGGAGCAAGAACAGGGAAGGAGCTCACACTTAGGCTTTTTAGCTCCCTAGGATGGGAGTAGTCGGTAGGAAAAGATGAAAAGTCCTGCTCGTTTAAAAACACAGCTGTGGCCGGGCGGTGGTGCTACACACCTTTAATCCCAGCATTCGGGAGGCAGAGGCAGGTGAATATCTGTGAGTTTGAGGCCAGCCCGGTCTATAAAGTGAGTTCCACGACAGGCTCCAAAAGCTGCACAGAGAAACCCTGTCTCGAAAAAAAACAAAAACAAAACAAGACAAAAACACAGCTGCATTCAACAAGGGTGAACCAACAGAGATTCGGCAGGAAGGAGGGGCCAGATGGCTTTGAAACTTTGGAATTTGTACATATGCACCTTTTCCTTTCCTCGAAATGCTCATAAGCAGGAAATATCCACATATGTCTACCAACAAAGGTAGATAACAAGAGCACAGGGTAACCCTGCAGGACAAGGAATATCGCATGCTTCCAGAGCCTGAAGCCATTCTGTGTCCGAGGCACATGTGAAGAAACTTAGGAAATAAAGACATGGAGATGCCTCTCAGTACGAACAGGCCATTCTGGAGTCATTTTTCATTTGCATCTGCCTAGATTATTATGGACGTGGCACCTGCAAATTCCTTCTTTTCAGTAATAGACCAAAGGTCAAAGCTGTCTTTTTAAAGCATTAGCGTCCTTCATCACCACTCAGCTCATGATTTTGGTCTGGGAAAATGCCAAGATCTTCTATTAACCCGGTTGAGAATCAGAAAGACACGCTGCGCTAGTCATCACAGCCCCAGTTACTATGATCAGCTGTTAAAAATAAACCCTCTGGATTGTATGATCCTCTGGTCAGGTGATGGTGTAACTTCCAGGAATGGAAGCACTTGTGTGTGGTGATAAGCTAAGTACCTATAGGCAGGGGACCAAACATGCTATTCAGTATAGAGGCTGATACTATGTGATGGTATCTGAATATTTGAGGTCTATCATAATACGTTAGAGCTGGGGGCTAAGTACACACACACACACACACACACACACACACACACACACACACACACCTTACCTCCTCACCCAGTCATACATTATTTGCCTTCTGCTAGATTTCTAAGACTTCACTTGTGTAACATAAACAGCACATCAGTTAGACCAAATTGTCAAAAACCCGCCATTTCAAAAAAAAATAGATCTTGAATTTAAAGAAAAATTTAACAAGAGGGAACCACGGCTACTTACAGCTCAGTTGTCAATAGAATTTCTTAGCCGGTTCTAGTAATTTATCCTTAACTTTTGCAGGAATTGAAAGTGAGTGGTTATGTCCATTATTTGGTCAGAGTGATGTGAAGCCTTCAGGATAAGCATGGGGTCAGAGTTTGGAGTTCTAAACTCTTGGCAGTAGAAGCAGAATTAAGAGCTTTCTAAACAACGATGTCTTGGCTTATAAAACAAATATTCCTTGCAAATAAGACAAAGAATTATTTTGTGTGGTAACTTGAGCATTGACTTAATTTGCAGAAATTTCTATTATCTGAGTTTCCCAATTATGTAAGTTTTTCTTTAATGCACTTAAGCGACTCACATGCCAATTTCTAGAACTCAGTATGAAGCCCAAGATGACCTTAAACTCTTCATCCTCCTGCCTCGACATCCCATCAGGTGCTGATTATAAGCCTTTGTCACCATGCCCAGCTTTTTTTTTTTTTTTAACTCTTGCCTGGAAAATGTGGTAGATGCTTCTAGCTAACCTGAAGTTACTAGGGTTCCGGTTGGGAGCTCGGGGAGGGGTCCCTGCAGCGGCTGTAGGAGCATTTAGGGCCGGCCCCGCCCTCATACTCAGCCCCACCTCGCAAGGTGGAGGCTGAGGGCGGTTGTCAGGTGGCTCCTGCGCTCTGCTCCCATTGGCTCTGGGCACACGCGCTGCACACGCTGGTTGGCCGCCGGGCCGTTGCCCTAGCGACGCGTGCTGCTGTGGTTCCGCGTCTCTCTACGAGTTTGTAGTCGGTCTGAGAGCCAGCCCTCCCGGTCCGAACTTCAGCTGCAGGGCTTGTAAATCCTAGATCCGGAGAGCCCGGAGCTTCACGGTGATCTCGAAGCCTGCCAAACTCTGCGGCCCGTGATGACCTATAGGACACTTAGTGTACTCCTGCTGTCTACCTGGCGTGCACGTGCCCTTGCTGTTTACCCCGCTTAACGTGCCGGGCGCTGTCTACCCCTGAGGTGTACCTACTGAATGCTTCTGAGCTGAATACTGTGTCTCATGTGCCCCTGCTGGGTGTCCAGTGTGGACGCAGCGCTGCGGTGTGCTCGCTGTGCATGTGCCAGCTCTTGGGCGTGAGGCGTCTGCAGGTGTGTCAGCTGGAGGCGGGCGGAACCTCGAGCACGCTGACTTTGCCCCTGTAGCCTCTGCTCCCAGCGGGCGGGTCGGCAGCGCCCAGATACCCGGAGAACCCAGGCTCAGCAGCTCCTTCTCTCCTGGACGCGGGCCGTGCTAGTAGCGCCAGGCCATGAGGAACACCGGCAAGGAGGTGCAGGGTGCCTCTCACCGCTACGCTCCCTGTGGTGAGTGAGGAGGGATGAGAGGGATGGGGAGATAAAAGTTGGAAGGGTAGGTGCCTCTACTTTTGCTGTTTCAGTGTGCACAGGCTGAAGCCAGGACCCTGGCATGCTAGGCAACAGAGCTACCTCCCTTTTCAGTGCCGAGGACAGGCGCTCATTGAAATTCATTTTGTAACAAGTTAACCTCCATCTCCACCCCCGTAACTCTCACATCTCGGCTCGGGCTGTTGACTGAGAAAGTCTCATTTTTCGACAGCATCCATCAGGTATATATCACTGGCTCGCTAGCTTTTGCTCCTAATTTAGGCCCCAACCAAGACTAATGACTCCCGATTTCAGCATCTGGATCCGGGAGAGCCGAATTCATTGAAGTTTCATGGGTTGTGCACACCAGTTTTGAAGCCCAACAGGGAAGGAAGACATTTCCTGACGCTGCCATCGTTTTTTCACTTGTTTTTCCTGGGTCTAGAGAAGGGTTGGAAACGGAAAGGAGAAAAGAGGTCCTGGTGTTCAACTGGGAGAAAACAGGTGGAGCCATCTCACCTGCATTGAGGGGAAGAGTGGGACCTTTCTACATACTCTATGCATGCTAGCCTATGTCATTGTTGGGGACAGCCAACTGAAAACTGGGTTGGGCTGCATACAGTTCAGGAGGCCTGGCCAGTTCTTATCCCATGCCAGGCTCTGTAACCTTCCTGTGACCTCTTAATGTCCCTATGAACCATGCTGATAGACACTCAGTGCCAGGGGTACTCAGCAAAGCCTGTGTATACTAACACATTTTACTTCATAGCACCCCTACCAGAAATCATCGCCCCATTTTAGAGACCAGGAAAATTGAGGCATGCAGAGTTTGAAGTAAGTTGCCCTTGGAATACTTACACCTGCCGAGTGGCTTTTTCTCTGAGCCTGTACAGCCTTAAAAAAAAAAAAAAAAAGCAGCCTGTGCCCCCATGTGTGGATATGTAACATTACCTGTAGTTTAGAAGCCAGAAACTGGGGCAATCTAAGTTTGGTTCACTGTCTCTTGCAGCCTCTGTTTCCTTTTTTTAAAGAAGGGCACAGCTTCAAATGGGAAAGCTGTGCAGAGAAAAGCAGCCAGCCAGTGGTTGATCTGGTGTCACACAGGTATAAGAAATCTGTAGAGATAAAAGCTAAAAGGATGCCCCTGTGTCCCATTTACCTCCTACATGTGTGTGCTGGGTGGCAGTGGTTTGTCCTGACTGATGGGGCCCAAGATCTCTGAGCTGCCCCTGTGTGCACATTTACAGAGGCCTTGGTGTGCTCAGTGCCTAGCCAAGGCTTGCAGTAATGAGATGGCAGAAGATACACTGTTCTCTGTGGATTAATTAGTACTCAACACACAGAGAAAATAAAGCAAGAACCAAACAGCTTTCCTCTAAGAGAAGAAACAAGGAGCCGAGCCTGGTCAGTAAAAGGCTACGGAATTCTGATTCTGAATTCTCTGGGACCCTTTGTGCAAATCTTCGAAACTGGATCATGTTGATTCAGCTAATGAGTATTCTTTAGACATTTAAAGTTCCCAGGTGAAATATCCTTCACTCTTAGGCAGCAAGCCCGCCTTTAGTTCTAAGAAAAAACTGGCATTTAGCTTCAGAGAATAGCGACTTCTTGGATCTATGTTTATTCTAATGTGTTATTCTAGCTTGTTCCTTGCTGTTTCCCTGTGCCCTGACTCTGTGAGCAGCGTGGCTAATCAGCTACCCATCTACCTGTAGGAGAGAGATCTCTTGCACGCATTGGCTCACCTCATTGTGGGGCCCATTGAGTACAGAATCTTCAGGGCAGGTTGGACAGCAGGGGAAGAGCTGAGGTTGCAGACCAAGTTCAAAGTCCATCTGGAAGCAGAATTCCCTCTTCCTTAATTTTTCTTGAGATGCAGCTGAGTAAAGGAAACTCACTCTGTTGTAGAGAATCAGCTGCTTTACTCTAAGTCCTCTGATGGAAGTGATAATTCTCATTTTAAAAATACCTTCACAAAAGCAACAGGAATGATACCTGAACAAAGTCTGGACACTGCGACTGAGTCAGACACTAAAGTTCGCCATCACACTGCCACAAACGACCAGGCTCTGTGTTTGACTCTGAACATCACAAGTCTGTGCTGTGAAACACAGCCAGCATCCATATCCATGCCACAGAAATTGCATCTTTTTTTTTTTTTTACTTTTCCCAAGTCTTTGTTAGCCAACTTTTCCATTGATGTGATGATTTTTTTAATTTCTTTATATTTTGGCATTTGATTGATTTCTGATGCAGACTTACCTAATGTGCCTACAGTTTGCATGCCTTGGTTCTCCCACATCCGTGTGTGTGTGTGTGTGTGTGTGTGTGTGTGTGTGATTATACATCAGCACTAGTAACTCCAGGACTTTGAGTTTCTGCTAACCCATCTGTCCCTTGACAGAAGTTCATACTCTGGGACTGAATGTCCCTGGGGAATCTTATGGGTGGTTCCAAGTCAGCTGGCTGGGTCTCCCCTGGATGCCATCAGCTCAAAGTCTAGGGAGCTTATTCATTTCACCAGGCCGCGTTCAACTCCTCTCCCTTTCCGCAGAGGGCTGATGTCACCCTGGAAAGGAAGGAGGTGCAAGCTGCCCACACTCCTGTCCTGCTCCCTGTGAGCTGCTCCCTAGTTTCCTCTTTAGGCTAGAAGTCACACAGCCTACACTCACCATTTCCCCTCTGTCTTTCCCCCAGGAAGACCTTTGAAGTCTTGGGCTTGAGAAGGTTTTGCATAAAGGTGGTTGCTCCAGCCTGGTGAATTCCCCGTCCAGCACACTGTTTCTAGGCCTCTGCTGCTTGCCACTGCCCACTGTAGCCTCCAGCACAGTGCTTGTGACTGGGACACAGGGCTGTCTGGCTGCTGGAGGGTGTGGGAGGCAGGTGTTGGCTTCCCACACAGCTGTTAAGCAAGTGAGGCTTCTTGGCCCACACCCTGGCCTACTCCCTTCTGCTCTTGGAAAAGTGACAAACGAGTGTGTGATCAGAGTGTATGTCTGTGACAGAATGAAAATATTGGTATTTTAATATGTGAAGCTTATCAAATCCTGGCCAGTATCTGGTTTATCCACAATGGCTTAAATGATTCGGTATTTATTCAAGCCTGCATGTCTCCAAACATTACCAGAAATACAGCTAAGCATTTTTCTGGGGTATGGATGGCAAGAGGGAAGGAGGGAGGGAGGGAGGGAGGGAGGGAGGGAGGGAGGGAGGGAGGCAAGAAGAGCAGGGGTAGGAAAGAAGAGAGATGTAGGGGTTTGGATGGTTCCTAGAGTTACTGCAGCAATGGAAGAGGCTTTGGGAGGAGGCCAGGGTGGCGGGAAGGAGGTGATGTTCCTTCTATTTGCCTCACTGACTGATGTAGTTGGGGGCTCTGGAAAATTAACTGTGTTCTAGGTCCCCCTGTCTATGTCCTGATTAGTCACACATGTTCAAGAGCAGGCGAATGTTTTCTCGTTCGTGTGCTCTGTGGTAGGCACTGCCTGACATGTATGTTATATGCGCCCAGGAAAACTGTCAGGCAGCAGAGGGCCTCCTGGTCAGGAGTCCCTCTGACCCCTGACTGTGTGCTGGCCTCCCTCCTGTCTAGATTGGTATTACCACCTACCTGTGAAGCGCTCTGAGAAGGCTGTGGGTGCCCCACCCGCATCCCAGATCCCAGGGCTCAGTGATTTGGGAGACTCCCCAAATGGAAACCTGCCCCGTGCTCGGAGATACTGGATAAAAGAAACAGACTCCGAGTATGTGAAACTGGCGAAGCAAGGCGGCCGACCTGGTAAGCCCCGTGAACCGAGTAGCTTTGTGAGCAGAAAGGGGGTCATTTTTTCCAATCTAGTCTTCCAAAACTTAGGCTCATTGTGGAGATTGGTAATGTCTACTCTGATGAAAATCTGCTTTTGTACAAGCATACAAGGAAGACATACTGAGTTTAATAGAAATCATTGGTCAGAAGGTTAAGGGACCACATCCCACATGTCTCAGTTAGGCTTTGGAGCATCCAGTCCTGAGAGAGACTAAAGTTTTCCTGTCTTCCCTCTGGCTGTCACTGTCCCTCCACTGAATATCATAGGTGAAATAGTGGCCAAGTCTATGCTTAGGCATATCAAACCTAGACCATACCCCTTGATCGACTCAACCAGGAGCCGATGGGGTACAGGATCAAGGCAGCCTTTTCCTAGATCCACCTCCTTGCTCTTGGTCCAAAGAGACTAGTAATATCTGATGGAGGTCATCAGTGGCCGTGACTGTGTCTTCGCTGTGCTGTGATTACGTGAAGACTAGCTTTTGTGAGCAGTGGCTAAGGTACAGAGGATAAAGGGACAAGCCTGCCTGCAACATGCCACTCAATAGTGCTGAGACCTGTAATGATTCTGGTAACCGTGGAAGATGTGTGTGGACAAGAGAGAAGTGACTGAGCAGGCAAGATATGCATGGGGAGTCTGGGTCAGGCGTGTAGAGGAATTCACACAGTTCTTTCCATTTGTCTGTAAGTCTGAAAAATCTTAACAAAAAGACTTTGAAGTTCGAAATGGAAAGTTAAAGATTTCTCAGCGAGAGGAGTAAATCAGTACAGTTTCTGCTGCTACCATGGCTATGGGTATTGTGAATTATTTTGCTGTTGGAATTACCTAGCAAAATTTGCTCTTACCACTCACTGCCCTGGGACACCAGTGGACAGGACGGGGAGGAGGGGTGAGAGGAAGAATGTCACTGGGGAGTGAGGAGCCAGTTGAGAAGGAGCCTGTGCTGCATACTTCCCTGAATAGCCACAGAGTCGCCGATATATCCAGCTGGGACTTCCCATCTGGGAACCTGGAGGGAGCAGCTTCTCTAGGAAACAGCAGCGGTGGACCAAGATGGTCAGACTGCTGTAGGATGGAGAGGAGCATGGAGGTAGCTGAAGGATGAGGAGATCTCGGGAGTGGAGAGATGAACCTCTGAGGGAGTGCTGATGGTGACTGGCACAGATGCCAGCTCAGGACAGGGAGCTTTGTGCACACTCAAGAGGAGAGGGCATGAGAGGTGGGGGGTGCGTGAGGGATGTCTCTGCCTGAGTGCCAAGCAGGACACCCAGCTCTCAACCTGTGTAGAGGCCACCCTAGAGAAGATGGCGCAGTTCCCATTGTGGAGTGTTGGTGATCACCATGGGCAGCAGGACCACATATAATGATGTCCCTTTTTCCTTGAGATTTGCTGAAGCACTTTGTCCCTGGGACCAGGAAGGGCTCCCCAGTAGCCTACTCCCTGCCAGACTGGTATATCCACCACAGCAAGCCTCCGACAAGCCACCAGCGAGAGTGAGTATCTCCAAGTCCCCCACATTTTTGTCTCTCTCTAATATAAAATATTGGTGCCAGCAAAATAGTTCAGCAGCTTGCCAAGCCTGGTGAGTTTGGTTCCCCAGGACCCACATTGCAGAAGTCGAGAGCTGACACTTGCATTTTATCCCCATCTCAATTTGAATTGGAAAATTATAAATATTATAATTATAAATTATATTCATAATTATAAATATCTTCTATTGCCGGAATGTATGTGCTCTTACAGCCCTGAGTACTACTGTATGTAATAGCTAATGCTTTGAGAGATGTAGCATAAGCTGACTGGAAACTTGAGTCAAGGAGACAGAGCCATGCACCTTCAGCATGTGGTTCTTTTGTCCACTTATTAGCTACTAGCTTTAGGTTTTAATTCTTTGTCTTCTGGGCTCTGACCATGTCTGCCTATCACAGAGCTGCCCGTCCCAACCCTTCTTATCACTGTGGATGAAAGGTACTACATCCAACTAGAAACGTACATGGCTCTCAGTCTCTAAGACACCATGGTAGAGCAGAGCCATGGCCCCCAACCCTATTACAATGCCTAACAATGGTTACTTGTGGCCATGCAAACTGGACCCTTCAGTTACCTCTCTTGGTCTGAGAGGAAACATAGAAAATCATTTTAGGACTTATTTTTCTGCTTTTTAAAGACTTGTCTTTTGTTTTATGTTTTTGCTTGAAAGACTGAACCAACACAGACATCTTTCCATGCTGCTATGCAGTACGCAGTGTGTCTTGAGTGTCCCCAGGCACCCTGTGAGGTTGTTTTGTTTTGCTTTGTTGTCTTCAGGATTCTGGTTCTTCCTGTTTTGTTTGGTTTTGTATTTTTATTTTAGGGTGTGTTATTTTATATTTTAAACAGATCCCAGGTTGTTTGGGGGCCTCAGAATTTGAGGCCCAAGCTGACCTCAAACTCATGATCTATCTGCCTCTATCTCCCAAGTGCTGAACTAACAGGCGGCCACCACTATCTTGGCTTTGTTTTTGTTTTTAACACATAAAAATAAAAAGAGCACATAATGCTTTTACATGCCTGTGGCAAGTGAACATTTAAATCCCTACCATTTTTTTAGAATAGTTTGTAGGCCAGACTTGTGATACACAAGAGTTTTTGTTGTTGTTGTTTTGGGTTTTTTGTTTGTTTGTTTGTTTTTTGCTGTTGCTGTTTGCCTTGGCTGTCCTGGAACTCACTCTGTAAACCAGGCTAGCCTTGAACTTGGAGATCTGCTTGCCTTTGCATCCTGAGTGCTGGGATTAAAGGAGTGTGCCACCACCACCGTTTTAATTCCAACACCAGGAAGGCAGAGGTAGGAGAATCTCTGTGAGGTTAAGGCTAAGATCAAGGCTAGCCTGGTTTACGTATTGAGTTCTAGGCCAGCCAGTCAGAGCTGCATGGTAAGACCCTGTTTTGGTTTTGGTTTTGTTTTTTAAGAGTTTGTGCTGAGTTCAGAAAAGAAAGGGAATCAGGTAGAAAGAGCAGGAACAGGCAAGAAAGGGCAGGTGACCCTGGAGCTGACATTTTCCTGTGTAGTGTGTGGGAAGACCAGTTGTATGCTTACATACCCACATTAAAATTGGCCATCTGAGAGAGCAGCAGGTTGTTATTAGCTTAGATAATATTAAATGGTAAATGTTTTGTGGGCACTTATCTCTTTGAAGGGAACAAAATAGTAAATGCTAGTCTACAAGAAATAATTATAATTTATCCGTTTTATAAGCTCATACTTTAGAATGCCACCCTGTGATTTCCTTTGTTGTTCTGGGGATCCTGGGGGCTAGCTTGGAGCCGGACTAATGTGTTTATTCAGTAGGAGAAGGAACGGGCCTACCTATGTTTTCAAGGAAGATGGGGGAAGTGGAGGGATGGATGAAACAGAGGGCTGAGAAAGGGGGGCGGGGTAGGGAGGAAGTGAAAAAGAGAGAGACGATAGAAGGAAGGAGGAGGGAAGAATACAAAGGGGGAGAAAGCATGAAATGGTGCCAGGTGCCAGGCTGTAACTTGTCCTGTCTGTCCTTGCAGAGTCCCTGTGGTCCCCATGCCAGATTACATGGTGTATGAAGAATTCAACCCTGATCAGGCCAACGGGAGCTATGAGTCCAGACGAGGCCCTTTTGACTTCGACATGAAAACAGTTTGGCAAAGAGAGGCCGAGGAACTTGAAAATACAAAGAGAAAGGTAACCATGCCGACAAGTGGGCGTCACCTCCCTCTGCTTTGCTTCTGTGACTACAGGAATAATTAAGGGAGTGCTCCTTAGCTGTTGTTGCTGCTGCTGCTGCTGCTGCTGCTGCTGCTGCCGACGCCGCCGCAGCCGCCGCAGCCGCCGCTGCTGCCTGTTCAGGCCTCCTGCAGTCTTGGCTGAGTCCTCTGTGCTGTTTTACATTTAGAACTACTAAGGGGAAAGCAACCACATTTTCTTTCATTTCCTTCCTGTGTATGTTGGCTTTATAGGTAAAATTGCTTTTTACCATCTGGCATCTAACCAGTTAATGGTTATCTTGGGGGAAACTGGCTTATCACTCCTATCTGGTGTGTAGAACAAGGATGTGTTTATATGTGTTCAATATCGCGTTTCTGGATGTTCTCATCTTATTTAAGTCCAAATTACCCACAGTGCTCCTTGCTGATAAAGGAAGGGAAGAGGAATTACTTTCTTTTGCCGAGATGCCCAGGGGTATTTTAGCTATGAGGTTGTAACTGGCCTGCAAGGTGAAGCCTTTTCAGAGGACTTGACCTGTCAGAGCAACTGGAAATCCCAGAAACAAGCAATGATTGGCAGATGGGTTGGGATCTCTACACCCGTACTCTTCCTAGAGCCCAGGAGAGCAGAGCCAGGCCCATGCCAAGTGCTCTACATCACTGCTAGCACCCAGGTCTGAAATGAGTTTTAGCCCTCGAGACATCAAAATTTGTGAGCAAAGTGGTGGCGTTTATATTTAAAATAGCAGTGGTGTTTTGAGACTGAGAACAAGAGTGGACACCATGTTTCTTTGGACAGCAAGGAGACCGGTGTGTCTTGGACACATTAGGCCTAGCTTCTTGGTGTCTCTGGGTTGGGGGGAGGGGGACCAAGATAGTACCAGCTGGCTGCAGTGTTTGCTCTTCAGGCTGCCCCCATGTCCAGCTGTGATTCAGGCTTTGGGTCACTGGTATGAGTCCTTCTAAAGGACTCTGCTAAGGACCAGGCCTGTTTCCTGATGACATGTAAGTGGCTGATTGTGTAGAGCTGAAGCTTGAGCAATGAACGGAAGGCTTGGCTGTTAACCAGGGTTCCAGCACATAGCTTTGAGAAAATTGACTTCATGTGGCAATCACTCACACAGGGTTCTGCTGACTGCAGGAACACCTGAAGCCAGACTGTCCTCCACCTTCTCAGTGCTAAGGAAGGAGGAGGCAGAATTGCAGACGCCAACACTGACCGTGCAATAGCTGATGGGACAGTGTTATGTAACTCAGGAAGAGTCATATTAGGGATGACCCTGATGGCCCTGGGGAAATAGTGCCCCTCATCACCACTGGGCACGAAGCTCCCCTAAGTGTCTATTCTGCAGAACTAGGGGTGTTTTCCTCTTCTTAAATCTTGCAAAATCTCTGGGCACAGACAGAGTAAGGGCTTTAATGTGAGCATCATTTCAACACTTGGCTGTTGTCCTAGACTTCGGCATGCCACCTTGCCCAGTCTGCTCCACTGCCACAGGTTCCCCTGCCTCTCAGAGACCTGTCTTCTCCACCCTAGGAAAGGATGGATAGCCACTGGATCCTCTGCTCTTGCCCTGGCCTTTGTCACTCAGCCTGCTGTCGACTCTGGCCTGTGCTTAGGACAGATGTATCAACATTCCAGAGGGCGATTGGAATGCTCTTTTCATCTTTCATCTGAGGCCATTTACACGAAGTACAGTTCACCTGTTGCACAGTACTGATCCACATCTTTTAACACATGCATTCCTCATGTAAACGCCGTGGATACTGAGCTCCAGAGCAGTTCTGTCACCTCTCAGACTTCTCAGCCCCTTTGTCACCAATCCCTCCTAATTCCCATCTCTAGCGGTCACTGGTCTCTTTTAAGTCTTGTGATTGTTAAGTTTTCGTCAGCTCTACACATGGTAAGGTTATCTGAAAGAAACTTCAAGTAAGAAAATGCCTCTATCAGATTGGCCTGTAGGCAAGTTTTGGGGGGCATTTTCTTGATTAATGACTGATGTGGAAGGGCCCAGACTATGCTGGGTGGTGCCATGCCTGGGAGGGTGGTCCTGAGTTGTATAAGGATGCAGGCTGAACAAGCCATCCAGAGCAGCAGAAGGCAATCTTCCTCCATGGCCTCTGCTTTAGTTCCTGTCTTGAGTTCCCACTCTGATGTCCCTTCAAGATGGAGTGTGACCAGAAAATCATAAAATGAATTTGCTTTTGGTCATGGTGTTTGTCACAGAGACAAACCCTACCTAGGATAAGTCTTTGGAGCATTTTCCTTTCTAGAATCTCAAATCAGGGGCATCAAGCTAGTGATTACAGTCCCATGGGCCTGTCTCTGCCGTGTGGTACCATGTGTCAAGAACCCTGGCCCTTGTTCTTGTTGAGTAATGTTCTTTTGTGCACCAGGGACCGTTCGTTTTCTCATTCCTTTGCTGGTGGGTATTTGTTTTGTTCCCAGTTCTTGGCGACTATTACAAAGCTCCTATGAACCTCCCCGTCCATGCATTTCCATTTTATGTGGGCTGGTGGACCCCTCCCTCCAGCAAGAACCCTCAGAATGTGTGGTGTCCCTAATGCTCATTGATTGTCCTCCTGAGCAGGGAACCTCATTACTTAAACACAGCAACTGCGTTTGAAACACATTTTGTCCCTTTTACAAGTCATCCTGTTGACTTAGTGATTATCTAATTTCATTTTATTCTAACAGCCTGTGACCACACTGAAAGTCCGGTACGGGTGTCTCCACCGCTCTTGGCGTCCTTCCTTCTACCCTAACTCATAGATTGGCATTTCTTCACGCAGGTGAAACTGCCAGCCATCAACTCCAAGAATCCCAGCAAAGTGGGGACCCCGGTGGGCCACAAAGACCCTGAAAGGAGCAGACTGTCACTGCCTCCTATGTAAGTGCCTAACTTAGGAGAGTGAGTGCCGTCTGTATGAGGTTTGGGTTGCTTTCCTGTCCTTCACCCAGGTGACAGCTGAGCTGCCCCGGCCCTAGCCAGAGACAGGTTTGTAATGGCCACACCTGCCTGCCTTGCCCACAGAGCCCTGCCCAGGCTGGCCTGGGGACCTACCTGCACTTTTTCCTTCCTCAACACCAGTTTTAACTCTTTGATCACATGCCTCGGCTCCTGCGTCCTGTTGGTGGCGTAGGTTTGTGGTTTGTGGTGGCTTGTCCCTCCCTGCTCATGCACTCGGTCCTGAACCTTGCTGTCATCAAAGCCTGAGGACAGGGGTCTCCATCTCGAGTGCAAACGCTCTGGTTCTGCATTCGGCTGCGGGTTCCCTAGGTATGCTGACACCTGTTGGTCCTCCAGCCGAAAAGAGAAATCCCGGAGGCCTCTGTGTCACCTTATTTGCCAGAAGTCTAGTTTAGGAGAAGACAAATGTTACAAGATTGTCACCAGGTCTTTAAACAGCTTCTCTTCGGTGGGGAAAACAATCACATTAGTGACATTGTGACAGATGGGGAGGGACTCACCGGGAAAATTCTTAAGAAGGTGATTCATAAGTCCGAAACTTGTGGCTTGGGAGGAGACAAGAGCATGCTTGTCACCTGCCTGACTGGAAGACTCACACTACTGCCCTACCACTCTTCAGCGTCAATTATGATAGGATCTGTGAGCTGAAGCAGGTGACAGATGACAGGAGACAGAGTTGTTCAGTGAAGGAACAACAAGGAAGAGATATTAAGACAGGAACAGCTATCCTAAGTAATCTTTTGTTAGTGGGGGGGTGGGCAGGGTATTTTCTAGGACCTCCTTGTATACCGGTGTTCTTACTAGATTTTAATTAATTCGGTAATAAGAGAAAAAGGCTTGGGAAATTCAGCTAAGCAAGTATCACTCGTTATAGGGATGGAATGAGACCATGTTTATGTTTGAAATGGGGAAAGAGACTGACAGATGAGAGACAGAGAGAGAGTGTGTGTGTGAAAGGTGGGGAAGGGGAAGGGAGAGGGAGGGGGCAGAGCTCAGTACCAATGTTTCCTCACAGGTTAAGTTCCCTGAACACGGCTTCTGTTTTTCCTTTTTAAATTAATCTTTGCACTCAAGTTTAACATTTACATGTCTCTCTTTAAGGCCTGGTCAAAAAAACAGTTCACCCACAAACTTTTCCAAACTTATCAGCAACGGCTACAAGGATGAGTGGCTACAGCAGCAGAGAGCTGATTCTGACGAGAAGACTCCAAAGACATCCAGGGCATCCTTGTCCACTCAGTCCACGAAGGACTCTGAAGACACCCAGGACACAGAGACGCCCCAAGATCCAGAGGCCCCTCAAGACTCTGAGGAAGCTCCAGGTGAGGGGTACCATTACATGCACGCGTTTGGTGGTGAGGGTGGTAGGTGGTTTTCTTATCTCCTGGTATATCTCCAAATGAGATGCACAGATAAACGTTAGGCTAAAACTCCACAGAAGTCTTAGGGTATGGGGTAAGCTTTCGGATAAATGTGTACTTGGGCTCTTTTGTTTTCATTCAGATGAGAGAGCAAAAGACTATGACTCATGGGGCTTCATGTTTTCACTATAGTTATCAAAAATCTTGATACTCCATTTGGTACAATGGAGTGTAGAATACGAAATTGGTTTTGGTCTTCTGAATGTGAAGATTCCTCACAGGACACTGCCGTTCTCCCACACGCGCTTGCCCTCTGACACCCCTTCACAGGATGCCTTCTGTCCTTTGAAAGGAAGCCCAAGTCCAAGCATCCCATTTCTCTGTTATCAGCATTTCTTAAACTCAATAATTTAGGATGCCCAAAATAAAGTTTTTTTCTTCTTCTTTAGCAGTTACAGAATTAGTTCAATTTGCTTGTTTGCACATGCGGAAACTTACTGAGGATTGTGTTCAATTTCTGTCACTGATGCTTATCGAGAACTTGAAAAAAATTCATTCTTCTTTCAGGGCTTCGCTGTAATGGGAGAGAAGGCAGGAGCAGGGAGGGGGATGTGCTTATGCCTTTGAAATACTGTGGTATTGGTTTGTGAGCGGAGCTCTGTACGGCTTTCCATGTCTGACTCTTCCCTGCATCGGTTGAGTATGACCTGCCAATCAGTCTCCATCCTTTTAGAGCTGACCAGCTGACTGGTGAAAAGGGGCCCTCTTGAACTTTACAGAGCCGACAGGGTTTTATGACTAATTGCTATTTGAAGTAGAATAGACCTTTTACTCATTCTTTGAATATGGATTATCTTTTTTAAATTTATTTTTATTACCCTTAATTATGTGTAGGGATGCGTGTGTGTGTGTGTGTGTGTGTGTGTGTGTGTGTGTGTGTGTGTGAGAGAGAGAGAGAGAAAGAGAGAGAGAGAGACAGACAGACAGACAGACAGACAGACTTATTTCTGTCATGGGTCTTTGGGCTGATATTGTCTCTTGGCTACTGTGCACTGTGCTTCAGTGAACATGGGGCTACGGATTATCCCTGACCTTCTGATTCCAGGTCTGGGATATACACCCAAGCGTGAGAGGTACTTCGTGCTGATTTCTTGTGCTGTGCTGGTGTACATTCTTGCTAACAGTGTACTGTGCTTCTGTTTCCTCATTTCCTTCCCAGCAGCATTTGGAATCTTTAGATTTATGTATTGTATGTATATGAGTGTTTTATCTGCATGTATGTTTGTGTACCACATGATGCCTGGTTCCAGCTCATGGACCTCTGGGAACTGGAGTGATGGGTGGTTGTGAGCCACCGTGTGGGTGCTGGGAATCAAAAATGGGTCTTCTGGAAGAACAGTCAGTGGCCTTAACCACTGAGAAATCTCTCCAGCTCCGTTTTTTTAATCTTTTAAAAAATAACTGGCTGGGTAGTGGCAGCACATGCTGTTAATCCCAGCACTCAAAAGGCAGAAACAGACAGATCTTTGAGTTTGAGGCCAGCCTGGTCTACAGAGTGAATTCTAGGGGCATCCAGTGCTACAGAAAGAAACCCTGTCTCAAAAAACCAAAACAACAAACCATTGTGGCATGTATAAGGTGTCATTTAATTGTGGTTTTAATTTGTGTTTTCCTGGTGATTATCAGTGTTAAACCATTTTTCATATATACACTGGCCACACACACAGATACACATAAATAAAAGAAATAATAATAAATCAGACATCTTTTGAAAAGGAAAGAATGGGCGGTGGTGGCGCACACCTTTAATCCCAGCACTCGGGAGGCAGAGTCAGGTGGATCTCTGTGAGTTTGAGGCCAGCCTAGGCTACAGAGTGAGTGCCAGGACAGGCACCAAAACTACACAGAGAAACCCTGTCTTAAAAAACCAAAAAAAAAAAAAAAAAAAAAAAAAAAAAAAAAAAACCAAACCCCCCCCCCCCCCAAAAAAAATCAAAAAGAAAGAAAAGAAAAGAAATCTATACCATCACCAATACTGGAAGATTTACCCTGTAGTTTTTCCAGTAGCTTTGTAGTGACAGGTCTGCTGTTTAAGCCTTTAATCCGTACTTGGGTATGCTGTGTGAGCCGAGAGTGGTCTTTCATATTTTGCTTATGGGTATTCATTTTTCAGTAACATTTAGTGAAGAATCTGTCTGTTCCTACTATATATTCTTTATACCTTTGTTGAAAAGCAAGTTTAAGTCTATAGATTTGTTTAGGGGCTCTAGACTATCCCATTGTTCTGTGAGTCTGACTTTATGTCCTGTTATAATGAGATTATGTCATAAACATAAATGAATCTGTCTTTCTCTTTCCACCATGTCAGAATTAATCGAATAAAAACACATTCACGATTAACAATCACATGCACAAGTAACAATGGGTTTGTTGGCAGCAATCTGCCAAGTAGTCCTGCTTCCCTTGGTAGCTGCCTAGGGCAAATGCAAGTTCTTCCATTCCAGGCTTCACTCTCCAGTCAGACCTTTCACATCACACAATAATTGTATCTCCATGTATGCATATATGTAAGCCATGGAGCAGCTATAGAGGGTATAAAAGGCCACTGCAGAGTTCAAGGAGCTCCTAAGAGGCACCTGGAGACAAGCCAAGAGCTGACAGGGTAGCAAAGGGATCAGGTAGTGAACCATGCTGCATGCAGGTTTGCTGGAAACCATGCTGCAGAGTCAAGACTCAGGGTCAGAGTTGAGTCCAGCCTCAAGAGCTAGTCAAGCTTCAGAAGTGAGATGTGGGACTGTGGAGGCTACAGAGGTAAAGGTCAGGACTGGTCCAGATGGACGAGTAGCAGATGAATGGACAGTAGGTCTAGATGAGTGAATGGTGCATGAATGGTAGTTCAGATAGGCCACATCAGCAGTGGGGGCGAAATGGCTGAAGCCCTGGAGGCAGTCGGGAGTTCTTCACTTGTCCGTCTTTTAATCGTGTACATTGAGTGGTCAGATGACAAGGTGGAGATAGCAGTAGCCATTGTAGTGTTTTATGTCCCTTATTTTGGAGGTTTAGGTGAAAATGTTGTGTGTACCTTTTCCTCAGTCCCTGGTGTATCCAGTAAATTCTTGGGCCTCGTTTTCTTGATAGGATTTTAATATGCCTGTATTTATAGGGTTACAATTTACATTGATAAATTTATAGGGTAACCCCCTTTTTACTGCTAGCAATAAGTTATTTATCATTCTGTGCCTCTGTGGGTGGTACCAGACAGATGCTGGTGTTTATATGTGGGACAGGATGCAGAGTCATCCTGCCTCTGTGTACTCCCTCAAAATATAGTCAGCTGCTACTTTTCAAATCGAGTCCTTCAGGACAAGGCACATCTTGAGAAACCAGTTTTCTACAGTGTGGAGTAACTCAGAGCAGGCCCAGCTCGACGGTAGCATGCCAGTTCGGGTTGCTTTGATCTCCCTGACTCTGCACAGTGCTCTGGAGTAAGGTCATGTGATGCCTCCAGCTTGATTCTGTGTCAGGACTGCTTTGATGATTTAGTATTTCATAGTTCTATATGAATTTTAGAATTTTCTCTATTTCCATGAAAAATATTATTGAAATTTTGGTAGGGATAGCATGGAGTCTGTAGATTATCTTTTGAAAGTATGAACATTACAACAGTATCAATTCTCCCATAAACATGCAATATTTCCCCATCTGTCTATGTCCTCTTGGATCTCTTCCGTCATTCAAAGTGTTTAGTGTACATATCATTTACCTCTTTGGTTCAGTTTACTCAGGTGTTTTTATGCTGTGTGTATATATGCCCATGTACGTGTGTGTGTGTGTGTGTGTGTGTGTGTGTGTGTGTGTGTGTGTGTGTCTGAGTGAGTGTTCTATACTTTTTATTCTAATAGTTTGTGGTGTGTATCTGTATGTGCCTGTGTCTGTGTGTATTCTGTACTCTTTATTCTAAGAGCTTGTGGTGTGCTCTTTAGGATTTTCTGTAAATAAGACTGTGTCAGCAGGGACAATTTATTTCCTTCCAAATATAGGTGATTTTATTTTCTGTGCCTAATCCTCTGGTTATGATATCCATTGTTGGACTGAATAGAAGCAGTTTTAGGGGCTCCCTCATCTCCTTCCTGATCTTAGAAGAAAAACTCAAACTTTCCACCATTGAGTATGATGTTGAACTTGTCACATACAGTATGCATTGGGTTGAGGCAGATTCCTATAGTACCTAGTGCATTTAAAGTTGGTTTCTTTTTCGAAACCATGAAGATGTGGTGTTGGATTCTTAAGGTGTTTTGGCTGTATCTATTGAGATGATCATTTAATTTCTGTCCTTTGTTCAGTTAAAGTAGTGGAGTGAGTGTGTGTGTGTGTGTGTGTGTGTGTGTGTGTGTGTGTGTGTGTGTATTAAATTGCCCCTGCATACCAGGAGTAAACCTCATTTAATAATGATACACGATCTCTTTAATTTGTAGTTAATTTTGGTTTGCTAGCATTTTGGTAAAGATTTCTACATCTGTGTTTACCAAGGATATTAGCCTGTAATTTTCTTCTCTTTAGTGTCCTTGTCTGGATGGGCGTGAAAGCAGTGTTGGCTTCATAAAATGAAAATGGAAGTGTCTCTACCTTTTACTTTTTTGAGAAGTTTGAAAATAATTGATAATATTTATTCTTTGAACATTTGATAGACTCCAGCAGGGAATCCCGTCAGATTCCAGACCTTTCTGTTACGGAGTCTTTTTAATCACAGATAAGTGGATTTAGCCTCCTTACTCACTTTAGATCTGAGCACACGTTGTATTCATGATTAAGTCTCAGCAGGATCTATGTTTATAGGAACGCGTACTTTTGTCTAGGTTACCCACTTTGTCACTGTGGTTCTCACATACTACCCTTTGTGTTCGAGGGTACCACTGCACTGGGCTCTTGCTTTCTGATTTGCATTTTCTACTTATTTTCTACTTTAGTTCCAGATTTCTCATCCCTTTCCCTAAAAAAAAACCCAAAATCTTCTTTTAGTGTTTTTCCTTGTATCATTAGTCTATTTTGTCTGCTATTATTTCTTTTCTTTTTCTACCTTTGGTTTTAGATCATTCTTTTTTTAGGACCTCAGCTTAAATATGTGCATGTGGTATGCACACAGGCTCACGCTCACCCGCATAAGCTGTGTTTTAGTATTCTGCATTTTATCCTCAAGTAAATAAAAATTGCCTTACCATCAGTACATATCTATATGAACACACATAAGATGTAACCAAGGGACAGCATTTGACACTGGTGTAGACTTATTAACTTTCTGGAAATAAGTCATTGCAGATGTTTTCTAATCCAGGGGTTGTAATGGAATCTACATTGCCACCGGCAGCGGGTCCTACTTGATTACAGAAAAAGACTTCACCATCAAAATCAGTGAAACCCCCCATCAACAGAAAAGCACACTGTCCTTGGGGATGGCGGGTTGAAGGGCTCAGGACCTGCATGCACAGAAATCCCGGCTCCCGCCCTTGCCAGGGCTGGTGCTGCTAATGCCACATCTCTTTCCACCATTGATCACGGTTGCTCCTCTGTCCATCACGGTTTGCATCTCATAAACAACGACAATGAAGGCAGATGGAGCCTTCTTCCTCCCTACCTGCAAACTCTCCCCTCGGAGTTGTAGCTTTCTGGAAATGAATTTACTCGAAGCTTCTGAATTTCAATATTTCTTCCCTTCCGCCAGACACAAGGTTGTTGCTATTTTAACATGATCTTTTGCAGACATTATCGAGGTGTTGACATAAAAGAAAGCTGGCTGTTAGGTCGCAGGTCCAGTTATAGACTTTGGCAAGGGTCCCCAGTTGGTGAGGGGGCGTGAGACTCGGGAGCAGAGAGACAGATGTCACACGGAGACCTCTCTGTAGCCACACTGCTTCATTCTGTCCTGGGCATTGGCAGCAGAAGCTCTGTATCTTGGGCAGGCAGGACTCAGGGATACAAAAGTGTGGCACTTGCTTTAGTGCCAAAGCTGGAGTCTTATGTTTCCCAACCACGCTTTGTGCTGCAAGGTAGGATTGCATGCTCAATTTTTATAGACTTTTGAGATACTCTTTGGAATAGGAGCAGAAATGTGTATGTTACATACTTTTCAATTAATAAATTAAAATCTATATGTATTAAAAATGCAGCTTTATCTTCTTTGCATTGCAGCTGCAGAAGGATCCCCATCAGAATCAACGCCAGCAGAGCTCAAATAATCCTGGATATGCTATCTAGGACAACCTTCTTAGTTGCTATTTGTAGATTGACAATGGACAGCTATATTTACAGGCTCCTGTTCTATTTTATTAACGTAGAGTCTTATGGAACAACTTGCCTTGAGTATGGTTGAGATCACCGTAGCAAACATGGGGTAAGTGTGGGCTTTTGTTTCTTACATTTCTCTGGGGTGGCCTTGCTGGCCTGGTGACTTCTGGGACCAGAGTCTTCCTGAAGCTGACCTCTAACATCCTATCTGCACCACAGTGTGGAGAGTTGCTCTAAGGCTCTGAAAGGGAGGAAACTCACAAGCTGCAGCTTTTTCCCGAATTTGATCCCATAGTCTTTATAGAAACAACTTCTAGTTACACAGAAATGACTAATTCCAGAGCCAAGTGACGTAATTTGCTGTAACAATATTTTATTATGCCTTGAAGTTTTAAGCATGTCTCATAAAACATTGTAACATTAGTTTATATTTTTTTGCTAATAGTTTGAGTGCAAATTGAAGCCCAGAAATACTGAACATTTATTATTTTATATCCTTAAGGTAAAAAAAAATATTTAATCTCAGTTAGGCTATTTTATTAGGCTTCACAAAAACATTCTAGTAATTGGGCTGAATGCTCTTGTTTTATAAATTGTATTGTTGTTTCTGTGTTAGTAATTAACATTAAAATATATTTTATATTTTATTCATTAATAAAACAATAATCTTATCAGGAAAAGTTTCTAGAAAGCCAAATAGGGTCAGCACTTCTGTGTCATTCCTGGGATTAACTTATCATGCATTTGCTTGGTTAAAGTTTAAATTTCAAATTGGTTCTTTAACTGAAATACTTAATTGAGCACTTACATCTATCTCTATTGCTTTATCAGAAGGATACTACTATGGGAAAATATATCTACTATGTAAAAATATGGATGACTATACGTACTCAATAAATATAATATACCACTATTATGCAGTTCCTTCTGGGTTTTTTTCTCCTTCCCTCCTCCTCTTTCCTTCACTTTTTTCGCTACCTCATTCCCACTTACCTGGAAGATCATTAGGAGCAGATATCAATAATGAGAAGTCTTCAATTTTTTTCAAAGGTTATTGAAGTAACAGAAAACCATGGCTTGTGCGAAGAGAAGACACAATTTGGGGTGAAAACCGAGGAACACAATTTTAGCCTCAACCACTTAAGAGTAGCCAGGGTCAGTCCCATAGTTACCTCTCAGGTTGGTTCTGATTGTGAAATGCTCCCCCACACCAGGACCATGCCTTTGGATACTCGGTTCCCAGCTGAAGATGTTGCTTTTAGGAGTTGTGGGACCTTCAGTGAGTAGGCAGAGCTGGAGGAAGTGGGTTCTATTTCCTGTTCTCTCTACTTCCTGTTCTGCTGAGATGTAAGTGGATGCCACATGCTTTGCCACCAGCTTCCATGCTTTTCCTGTTGTGATGGGTGGATACTCCTTACACTGTGAATCAAAAAAAGATCACAAGTCCTTCTCCAAGCTGGGGTGGTGGCTCAGTTGGCAAAGTGTTTGCCACACAAGCATGAGGACATGAATTCAATGCCTATAGGGTATATGTAAAATGTTGGATATGATACCAGATGGTCAGCATCTTTAATCCCAGCACTTGGGAGGCAGAGGCAGGAAGATCTCTGTGAGTCTGAGGCCATCCTGGTCTACACGGTGAATCCTAGGCCAGCCAGGAACACATATTGAGACCCTGTCTCAGTAAATCAGAACAAAAACACTGGGTGTCATGGTGTTTGGTTGTAATTCTAGTTCTCAGGAGGCAGAGACAGGCAGATCCCTGGTGCTTGTGAGCCAGTCAGCGCAGATTACTCAGGAGAGCCCTAATTCCAGTGAGAGACCCTGGGAAGACAAGGTTTGGGTTGAGTGGAACTGAAGAGATGGCTCAGTGGTTAAGAGCACTTGTTGATCTTACAGAGGATTGGAGTTCAGATGCAAAACCCTTGTCTGGTGTTTCACAATAACCTGTAACTCTAGCGCTAGAAGATCCAATACCCTTGTTTGGCATCTATGAGTATACACTTACACAAACACAATTTTAAAAAGTAAACTAAATAAATAAAACAATAGCAAGTGGCGCACGCCTTTAATCCCAGCACTCGGGAGGCAGAGCCAGGCGGATCTCTGAGTTTGAGGCCAGCCTGGTCTACAGAGCGAGATCCAGGACAGGCACCAAAACTACATGGAGAAACCCTGTCTCGAAAAACCAAAAAATTTATTAATTAATTAAACAAAAACAAAACAAGGTGGAGGACTCCTGATGAGCAACTCTCAAGGCTGACTTTGGTCTCTACATGATTGCCCACGAATATACCCACACACACAAATGCATGCACATATATATAAACATTTACTTTCCTTAAGTGGCTTCTGGCCAGGTATTCATTTGTTCACAGTAATAAGAAAAGTAATAAAATAGCTCACAGATTATGAAAATTGAAAACTCACAATTCCATCTAGTTGTTCCAAAGTAAATGACTTTCCTCTAAAACCTAAAACATTTACAAGACAATACTAAATATGTTGTCATTTAAAACCAGCAAACATTTTGCTGGGCAGTGGTGGCGCACGCCTTTAATCCCAGCACTCGGGAGGCAGAGCCAGGTGGATCTCTATGAGTTCGAGGCCAGCCTGGGCTACAGAGTGAGTTCCAGGACAGGCTCCAAAACTACACAGAGAAGCCCTGTCTTGGAAAAACAAAACAAAACAAAACAAAACCAGCAAACATTTCAAATAAACTCTAATGTTTATGCTTAATACCCTCTTACATTAGTTACTTTCCTGTTTCGTTGCTGTGAGAAAACACCATGAGCAAAAGCAGTTAATGGAAGGAAGAGTTTACTTTGGGTTGTCGTACCAGAAGATAAGAGTCAATCATGGCAGGGAAACACAGAAGCAGGGGTCAGCGTGGCGGCAGGAGCAGGAAGTTAAGAGCTCACATCTCAATAGGAAGCTAAGTGGACAGTAAATGGGGTGAAATTATGAAAACGTAAAGCCTTCTGCCAGTAATGTACTTCCTCTAGCAAGGCTGCTCTTTACCCATTACCTCTCCAAACAGCGCCATCAACTGGTGGCCAAGTGTTTAAATACCTGAGCCTATGAGACATATTTCTCCTTAAACCATTACCATGCATGATGTACACACAGATGCTCACATATGCTTCAAGTTCTGGCACTTCTGTGAACTGCAGCTAGCCATCTTAGCTCATCACAGCCTTAGATCAGCTTAATTCAGAGAGTTGGGGCGTGTCTTGACTTTTATGAGCTTCCTGTCTCTCATATACCGATTTGGATCAAAAGAACATTATTATTGTTGGTAAACTGAGAACCACCCACATTCCACTACCAGGTGCTCCTCCAGCCTGCCTTTAGGGACTAAGCATCAGCAGCCACATCATCACCAGCCACCAAATACAGTACATTTCCATTGTCGCCATGAGTTTGAGAGAGATCTGTTGCATGGCATGATCATTGCGGCATTCCTTGGACCTCTGATCACGGCAAAACCCTAAAAATTATGGTTGGTTTAAATGTCAACTTGCTACAAATTAGAGTCACCTGAGTAGGGAGCCTCCCCTAAAGAACTGTCCTGATTCATCAGTCGGCAAGACCCTGACTGTGGGTGGCACCTTCTGGTAGGGACCCAGATAAGAAAGGACATTTCAGATGGAAGTTTGTTTTTGCATTTTTCTGGCTTGGCCTTCCCTCTTACCACTGAGTTGCTCTGCCCCATTCCTGCTGACTCCTTCACTGACAGTAGAACCAGTGTTCCTAAGCTGTCACCCTGTGATAGGGACGAGCAGCTCTCCAGGAGCTTCTTGTACTTTGGGAACTAGACTGGGGAACTGAAGCACTCACTGCACCTTGTGGACTGAGTGACTACTGGTTGTGGCACCCAATGAGAGGTAGTTATTCTGGGACTATTCCAACTACTAATGCACTCAGCCTCAAGGACCAAAAAGCTAAAGGGTTCTCCATATCTCAGGTGTGATTTGGCCTTCATTACTGTCACTGTTTTAAAGCTCATGTAATACATTCTGCTATACATACATACATATATCCCTTCCCTCCATTCTGTTCCTCTAGAGAACCCTGACTAAATCAGATGTGAAAGTTAAGCTTAGGAAAGCAGAGCAGAAGAATCAGAGGAGAGGAAAAAAGAGAACAGCTTTCTAGAGGAGAATGCAGAGCAGCATCAACAACATTCTCCAATGTAACAAAGAGAAGGAATGAAATTCAAGGTCAAGAAGGAAAGCAGCAGTGTGAGGCTCTGGCATAGGGTCATCATCATGCAGTGCCCGACATGTTCATTACAGTGTTGGAGATGAGTCAGTGGTTAAGAGTTCCTATTGCTCTTGCAAAGGACTCAGTATCCACATCCAGTGGCACACAGCTACCTTCAGCTCCAGCTCTGGGGGATCTGGTGCCCTCTTCTGGCCTCTGTAGGCACTGCACACTTATGTGCAAAAACCTACACACACACACACACACACACACACATAAATGAATATGTATTTTAAGACTATATATTATAACTATTACTTTTAAGTATATATATACTTTCAAGTATATTTTATATTATTTTTTAATATTAAATGTATTTTATATTACTTTTAAGTGTACACACACACACACACACACACAGTCTTAAAGAGTAATAAAAAGCAGGAGTAAGCCCTGGTAGGATCAACAGTAGATGTTATCAAACAATTAAGGCAGAAATATCAATTCTGTAGAATTGCTTCCAGAAGACAGAATAAGAGAAATTCATTTCTAACTTACTGGTGGTGTAACTAGAAAAAGACAAGTAAGAAAACTATGGGAAAATGTCTTTTTAATAGAGCCTCAAGATAAAACGTAAACTAAGCATCCCTAACAGTGAGAAAGTACATGCTCCCGTGTAAGCCTGGGAATACAAGATGGCCTCTTCACCAGGTGGCTTAGTCAGAGTTGTTGTCAGTGAGATTGCTGCTTCCACAAAAGACCACCGAGAGACACCATGTCTTCCGCCAGACGAGGACACAGAGAAAAGTTTTCCGTTTGTGAGCCAGACACCAAACATAATTATACCTTGATCTTAGGGGTTTTTTTCCATACTCCAGAAATTTGAGAAGTAAATACTTTTGTGTATAAGCTCCCTGGTTTATAGTGTTTGTAAAAAGCAGCCTGGATGTGTTTTAACACAGGAAAAAATAAACTTGTCTATGATCATAGGTGATGTGATCATCTGTATAGTTACAACAGAAGCAAAGTAACAAACTCTTGACACTGGTAGCCAGTTTTACCAAGACTACAAGCCAATAACTTGCCCAAATAGCAAAAATGAACAAGTAGAATTTAAAATGTAACCACCAAGGGTACCCTCAAAATGAAATGCTTATATGTAAGTCTAACCAAATACAAACAAGACTATATGAGAAAATTCCACAGCTCCAATGAAAGAAATTGAGAATTAAATAAATGCAGGGGGTTGCTATATCCATAGACAGGAAGACTAAATAGTGTCATGATGTTCGTTGGTGTCCTTAAGACCTATATATTGAATACAATCACAACTGAACCCTGAGCATGCTATTTTATGGATGCTGACAGATGATTCAAGAGACACAAAAGACCCTGAAAAGGCAGAACAGCATCAAAGGAGACCGATTTCAGAGGAAGAGCACTGCACAACCGTGAGACTTAGAGTAACACTAAGGTGTTCATGACTCTGTGTTACCAGGAAAAGAATAAACAATGAAGCACATTGGAGAGTCCAGAACAGACCCACAGAATACAATCCACTTGTAGAACAGGCAATCAATGGAGAAAGGGTAGTTTAAACAAACGATGCTGGAATTATCAACAGCCAAATGAAAAAAACTAGACACAAACCACATTCTGCTCACAAAAACTTACTCAAATGATCACAGATTTAGATGTAAAATGAGAATCTATAAAACTCCTAGAAAATGACATGGAAGAAAACATAGATGGCCTTGCACTGGATGATATTTAAATATAACACCAACGGTATGATTTATGAAATAAAGAGTAGAGAAGGTGGACTTCATTAAACATTTTTAGAATCTGTTCCACTGAAGAGAATAATACCACAGAAAAAGCCAAAAATCAAGTTACAAACTGGGGGGAATGTCTGGTGAAGGACTGTTGCCAAATAGTAAATACAAAGAACTTTAAACTAAATGGGAGACAACAAGCAACATAAAACAGAGTCAAAAATGTTTATAAACACTTCACCAAGCAAGGTAGTCAGAGAGGAGATAAGGATATGATAAGGTCCTCAATGTGGTATTTCATCAGGGAAAATCAAATTAAAAGAGCAGTCAGACACAAATCTAGTACAGACAACTGTAGAACACCCATCAGGGGCTCCATATAACATTGAACGTATTCTTCATTTGGTCTAGGAATCGAATCCTTTGGTGCTTATCCACATGACTGAAAAATCTATCTCCACATATAGATAGTCACAAGGACCATATTCACAATTACTAAAGTCTGGAAGCAACTGAAATGTTTATTACAGGTGAGTGGGTAAAGAAACTGTGGTGTATTCAAACCAACGAGTGTTAGAAATGTCCAGGAGGAAAGGAACCATGAGGTCATCAAAAGACAAGACAGAACCAATCCATACTCCTAACAGAAAGAAGCCAACCTAAGAAATCCGTACTGTGGGACTCCAACCACATGATAGACTGGAAAAAGCAAAAAGTGGCTACAGTATAAAGATCATGGGGCCAGAGGAGAAAAATGACTGGCCAAGTGGGATATGGAGGATTTTAGAGCTAGAAACTTACTTTGTACTATATGACAACAATGGATCATATGTATGCCCTGAATAAACTCTTGTGCTGTGGAATAATCCTCTTGAACACTGTAAATATTTGTCACTTGAATTGGTTTCATAAAACATTGATTGGCTAGTAGCCAGGCAGGGATTATAGGCAGGGTGACCAAACTTAAGAATGATGGGAAGGAGAAGGGTGGACAGAGGAGTCACCAGCCAGATGCAGAGGGAGCAGAAGATGAGCATGCCATGCTAATACATGTACCATGGTGTGGTAGAGTGTAAATAAGAAATACAGGTTAATTTAAGTGAGTTAGTAATAAGCCAGAGCTATTGGCTGAGCATTTATAAGTAATATTAAGCCTCTGTGTTGGTTATTTGGGACCAGGTGGTCAGGACAGGAAACATCTGAGTAAACTCTTGAGTGATAAAGCCATGCCTCTGTAGATTCACTGATTTTAACAGGTGACAGGAAAAGCTATGTCTATTTGGGCAGAGAGTGAATTTTCTGTACTTTGTATTTATTATCGCTAGAAACATAAAACTGTTGTAAACAGGTTTATTACAATGAAAATCAAAATATCCCCTTATTTGTTCATAAGAAGGAGAAACAAAACTTAGAGTTGAAAAAAAGGAAGGGGTAGACATGCTACGTGAGATAGAAAAGGATGACACACATGAGTGACTGCACGTGACAGAGTTGATGGTAAAAGAAAGCAGAACAATTAAATCCAAGAGACATCAGTGTAATATAAAATGAAGCAAGTAAGAGGGTAAGAAATATTTCCAGCTCATTATGCTACCAACTCATTATGCTAAGAGAGCCAAGCGCAGCTGCTTTGGGTGGTCTCCATTCTCACCTTAGATTTCATGCCAGAGTTCTTTGTGAAACACGAGGCTTGCCTGTGTGATTTCATAACGGTGTGTGCATTTAAGCCTGATTCAGGGGCTTTTCCCACATGCTAAGGCATAGTGATGTAGTAAGTCTGTCTGGAGACACACGGCCTTACAACCCGGTCAGTGCTCATTAGGAGTGCCAAGAATTTACGTTAGACATGCAGCACGCACTATTGCATTAGTAAAAGATTTGCAGCAAAGAACACTCCTGGGAGCCGACTCTGTGGGTAAAGTGCTTGATAGGCAGGCATAACGACACGAGTTCAAGTTTCCAGTACGTCTGGAAAAAAAGTCAAGTGTAGTGTTATGTCTATAATCTTTGCACTCTGTGTGTGTGTGTGTGTGTGTGTGTGTGTGTGTGTGTGTGTGTGTGTGTGTGTGTGTATGTGGTGGGAATTGGGGGGAAAGGAGAATGTGAGACAGGCAGTTCCTGGGAGCTCACTGGCCAGCCAGTTTAGCTGAAATGATGATCCCCAGCTTCAGTGACAGACCCTGTATCAAAATTAATAAATAAAATAAATTGGAGAAGAGATTGAGGAAGACATCCAGCCTCCACATGTGAGCAGGCACACACATATACACACATCTCTACCTCATATTTCTTTAAAGTATACATTCCATCTTAGTATCTATCTACACCTAGTTTCAGGAACTGTAAATGTATAGTTGTTCTTGAAGTGCATTTTGGACACGTTCTAGAAGTTGCAATGATGGTAACTTGCTAAAGTTAAATCTCTTCACACTTCACGTGAAAACTGAACATATCAACTAACAAACTGAGCAGGCATGCTTAAAATAAAAAGGAGGCCTCCACAGGTCCATCTTCAGCACAATTATATGAGCCTACTCTAAACTTCAAGTTGTCTATTAATACCCAAACAGAAATTTTTCTGGACTAGTTGTTTCTAGACTTTATTCTACAAACTCTCCTGAGGGTTGAGGGAACATGCAAGGAGACTCAGAGACACAGAAGAACTTAATCCAAAACAATATGTGGTTGGGAAACTCCACAGAGTGTGAGAGGATAAGGAGGACTAGGAAGAGAAGGAATCCTGTAAAACAGAGTAGGAAGGGCATGGATATGCTGCAGTCTCTAGGAAAGACCAGCATGAAAGAGGAGAGACGCCCTTGGAGACAGGAGAAGAGAAAAACAGGATGCTGGGACTCCTGCAGAATAAAAACAACAGAAAAGGATAGCAGTCTCGTCCCCGCACACCCCTCACAAGACAGCCTTCTGCACATGAAGGCACGTCCCAAGCCCACACAGTAGGCTCCTAGAGGCACATGGAAGTCTTTACAAGGAATATAGTAAGGCAAAACATTAAATGAGAAAGCTGCCCTCTACAAACTAGCAAAGAGAAGAAATCTCCATTCAAGCACTCCTCTTTTGCACATTTGGAAAATTAAAAATGCACGCAAGTGACAACTAAAACTAGAAATAACAGCCACCCTCCCGCAAAGTGAGTGAAATGAGTTGATCCAATGTCTGGAAGAAAAAGAGTCAAAAAGAATTTAAGAGCTAAAGGCTATGTTTAAAGGTCCACAAGGGAAATTAGATTCTAATGAAAATTGAATACAGGGCTTTGAACAAAGCAGGAAAAGAAGGGAGTTGAAATGAAAGACTAGCAACGGAGAGTGGGCTGAACATGTAATCAGATTCCCTGAAGAAGAAAAGTAATAGAGAAAAAAAAAAAGGAACAGAGCTAATATTTAGCAACTATAACTTAAAAAAAAAGAAAAGAAACAACAACAACAACAATAACAAAAGTAAATATAGAGGATGGGGGTGGGGAAAGGTGTCAGTAAAATGCTTGCTGTGTAAAAATGAGGACCTGAAATTTTTAAAATAAAATAAATTAAACTAGTCTTAAAAACAACAAAGAATAAGGACCCTAGAGAGATCCATTCCCCCACCCCACCCCACCCCCTGCCAGACATCAGAAAAAAAAAAAGTTATAGGTTCAGTGACCTGCACTTGTTACTCCACCCAGTGCTAGGAAAGCATAGACAAGTAGTTTACTGCCATTTGGCCATTCCTAATTGGAAATCCTCACATTAGTGAGAGGCCTCATCTCAATAACACAGTTTGAGAAACCAGGCAGTGGTGGTGCATGCCTTTAGTCCCAGCACTTGTGAGGCAGAGGCAGGTGGATCTCTATGAGTACGAGGCCAACTTGGTCTACAGAGAGAGTTCTAGGATAGCCAGGGCATATTGCATATGCATGCATTTATATACATATACATATTTATGGCTTCAATGGGACAGCAGTCATAAGAAACTACAGAAAGAAGAATGTATGATCCAGGAATAAATCCTGCCAACCTAATACTGAGGTATCAAGAGTACAGAAAAATCAGCTCTAAACATCGAAAGGCAGCGCTTTGTGAAGCATCAGAGGACAGAGGGGCTTCTAAGTGAGATGGTGCATTGGAAGCTGCATCTGAATGACTGGGTGAAAACAGGCAGGCAGTGGCAGACAAAGACAAGAAAATAACACTTTCAGACCAAAGCCTTCCAAGAACTCTAGGACACACTCAACAGACTAAGCCTAAGAATCCAGAGGTAGAAGGAATGGATATAAACTCTAAAGGCATAGACTGTTTTTAAAACAACTTTACAGTGAAAAATTCCCAAATGTAGAGAAAAGACATGAACATCCAAACAGAACACAGAACCTCAAGTAGATGTGAGCGGAGAACCTCTCTATATCATATCATAGACAAGATGTCAAAAATACAAAGCAAAACCAATATTACAAACTGTTAGAGATAAAATATCAACTCACATACAAAAGCACAAACATCCAAGTAATGTCAGGTCTCTCATCAATATTCCTAAAATCCAGGGAAACATGGAATGTTGTATTCAAAGCCCTGAAAGCAAATAACTGTGAACCAAGATTGGTGTACCCAGCAAAGTTATCTTTTAAAAATAGAGAAGATCATTTCAAGGCAAGCAAGAATTAAGGTGCAATGCATAATAACTAAGCATGGACTGCAGAAAATGCTTAAATATTCACCATATGCAAAGGAAAGAAAAAAAGTCTCATTCACAAAATTCAAGGGGAAAAGTCTCATGAGAGCAATGGATGAACAACAATGAGAAGTAATCTATAGCATCCAATACAGTCAACCATAAACCCCATTGCTAGTAGAAGGAAAGAATCATCATGAATCCAATCAACCAGAACAATAGCTAACAAAAGCAGAAAGAGACAGCAAACTCCCCTCTACAACAACCTTAAATGCAAAAGACCTCAGCTCACCAATCAAAACACATGGACTAACCGCCTGGATTAAAACAAAACAACAAAACAAAACAGAACACCATAGACTCAGATATCTACTATCTTTAAAAAGGACACCTTACTGGAAAGATGCCCAAAAAATTGTGGGTCAAAAGGTGGAAATCAACTTATGTAGCAAATGAATTATAATCAAGGTGGAATAGCTATTTTCATATCTGATTAACTTAAATCCAAAACTAGTCAGAAGAGGCAAGTGAGAAATTATAATAATGGTTATAAATATTTATGCACCAAATTTGGGCTTCCAATTTCATAAAATAAACACTGAAAGGCATAAAAGGCCAGATAGGTCTTGATGGTAATTGTGGGAGACTCACATCTTTAGATAGAATTCTTAGAGTAAAAATCAGTGAGAAATCTCAGATCTAAATCATGCCATAGATAGAGATGGAGTACAATAAACATTCTTTTAAATTGATTAGAGGATAGGTCATAAAATAAACTTATCAAATACCAAAAAATATCAAAATAATTTTGTATCTTATGAGATTATCATAGAATAAACTATAAATCAATAGCAAGAGATAGCATAGAAACTGCATAAATACTTAAGAGACTGAATAGTACATGTTTGGATAAATGGGTCATAGGAGAAATTAGAAATGAAAATTTTAAATTTCTAGAATCAAATGGAAAACATAAAAGCAATACCAGAACTTCTGAGATATAGCTAAAGTGTATAGGAACAGCTGCTTATATTAAAAAAAAATCAGAGATAACACAAATAATCTAATAATAGAATGTTCCAGAAAGTGTTCTAGAAAAACAAGAAGCCAAATGCTGTAGATGACAAGAAATACTAAAGATTAAAGTAGAAATTAATGGAATAGAGACAAAAAGAAAAATGCAGAAACCAATCAAGTAAAAGGTCCAAGTTGGTTCTTTTGGTCAGATAAACAAAACTGACAAATCCCTAGACAGATAATCAAAGAAACTGAAGAACTAGAATTAATAAAAATTAGGGATGAAGAAGTTGTTATAACAGACTTCAGTGGAATCCACAGGATCATGAGGGAACATTTTGAAAACTTATTTTCTCCAAACCTGGAAAATCTAGAAGAAACTGCTAAATTCCTGAACACAAATGACCCATCAAACTAAATAAAGACAGCACGAACAACTTAAACAGACCTGTATCAGGCACCTAGATTGAAGCAGTAATTAAAGTCTTCAAAACCTTTCTTTGTTTCCTACTCCGGTCAAAAACCTCAGACGTCACCACCACCACCACCACCCCCGGCTTTGAGGGTGACCAACAGCCATGTGGTGGGAACTAAATACTAACTTTAACTTCTTATGTTCTCTGGCACAGAATCTCATGTTTTCTGTCTCCACTGAGGTTCTCTCAGAGAGTCTGGAAGATTTGGAGGAGGTTTGGCGGCAAGGAGGAAAACAGACAGCCACTTGGCGTGGCTAGGTCTAACACTGACATGATATTTCCGTGAGGTTACTTTTCCAACTGGTGGAAGCAACATGAAACACTACTAAGGTTTTAAATGGGGGTTAACTACTTTTAAGAAGCGAGTTTCTTTCTTCATATACACTTTTTTTTCCTTTGTTTTTATTGTATGTGTGTGGGTGGTCTGTGCAGTGCCCCTGGAGACCAGAAGAGGGAGTGACAATCCCTTGAGACTGAGTTGCAGATGGTTGCGAGCCACCATCTGGGTAATGGGGATTGAACTGGGGTTCTCTGAAAGCCAGCTCAATAGTTAAGGTGAAATCTTAACTCTAGTCCCCCAAACGTTGGTTTCTATAGGACTTAAACTCTAGCCAACATGGAGGGTCACAGATCTGTCTGATTTCAGACCAAGCCTGCTTGCTTGAGACAACATGGCAGCAAGGTCACTTTCTCCTTCCTAGTGTCTCCATGTGCTCCCCACTCCTGGTACTTCCTTCCTGAGTTCTTTTCCCTGTGTATAAGGAAGAGCTTACACACAGTAGTCAAGCAGAGATCAAAATGAGATCCAGGGAACAGCCCTAGGCACTCACTGTTACAGACCATGAGATTCGTTCCTCTGTTTCTTTGCTTGGCTTTGTCAGGCCTATGTGCCCAGGTCACATATATTGTCTCCTCCTTATTTGTGATACCTAACTCAGAATTTTTTTATATATATAAAGAAAAGGAAAAACAAAACAAAAACAAAAACTAGGCAGCGATGTCACACGCCTTTAATCCCAGCACTCCTCGGTCTCTGTAAATTTGAAGGCAGCCTGGTCTACAGGGCTGGTTCTACAGACAAGGCTACACAAAGAAGCTCTGTCTCAAAACAACAACAACAACAACAACAACAAAAAACCCCACCAAAACTAAACAAACAAAAACAAAAACAAAACGGAAAGAAAAGGGGGTGACTTCACATTTAATGGGAGGTGGTTCATGTTATCACAGAGCTGAACTTGCCACAAATAACCATATGGCCTTGTCACTCTGGGCTGGTGACCACTGAGGTTTTTGCACCCTGATAGGCCTCTCTGCCAATGCAGCAATCCAAATCAGACCAAACCAGATTGAATTAGAAAAAGCCCTGGTTTAATGGGTAAAGCGTTCCTGGGTGATTCTCTGGCCCCCCAGAGAGGGACGAGAGACCAAAAAACCATGGGTCTGTTTTCTGGGGGGCAGTTTAAATACCTTGTGGGAGTGGTCTTGAGCATCTCTGGAAGAGGAGCTGATGGGACTTTCTGAGGGGCAGGGTCTGGGCAGAGAGGTGGGGCTTCCACCAGAATACTCCACTCTTTGGGTATATGGATGCCAGGGTGCCAAGGGCTGAGGTGGAGCTTCCACCAGAACAATCACATCAAGATGGCAGCAGCTGTGAGACATGGCCATCATCTTGGTTAGTGAGATTAGGATGGTGAAGGCCCCCAGACATGGTGGCTTTTGCCTTTACTAAAGCACTCAGGAGACAAGAGGCAGGCAGATCTCTGAATTCAAGGGCAGCCCAGTCTACAGAGTAAGTTCCAGGACAGCCAAGGCTACACAGAGAAACCTTGTCTTGAAAAAAAACAAAGAGAGAGAGAGAGAGAGAGAGAGAGAGAGAGAGAGAGAGAGAGAGAGAGAGGTGAAGGCCATACTGAGTTTACTAACATCTTGGTTAATGAAACCAGATGGCATAAACCAAAATGGTGGCACCACTAAAATTTTCCAGCATTATTAAGCCCTCAGAGATCACTGTACCCCTAAAATTTCCTGCTCCACAGGAATTCATTCACATGCCCCAGGCTTCTCTCCATCTGGGTTTTCAACTTCCTAGATGCCTAATTGACCACGAAACTGGGAGACCCAGAAGAAACTCCAACACAGATACTATTGACAAGTGATCAGACTTCAATGGTGTTTCTTTTGTTAAAACGTTAGCTTGTTGTTTTTGACAGTTCTTTTGCATGATACATTTATTGGTTGCTAGAGGAGACAGCGTTTTCCCAGCCATGTGCTGCCAATACTAGGACGCTAACACTTTAAAATGGATAGACCTGGGAAGCTCATGTGAATTTGCAGTGGCCCAGAGAAAGCACAGAACCAATCAGGACCCAATGGATGGATTGTCAGGGGCTAGACAAGCCAATGCTTGTAGGCAGCTGTGATAACCAGAGATGAAGAGGGATCAGCCTGCTTAAGTGGGAGGCTGTAGATACAGGCTCCACTGAGTCTTGATGCCTGCTCTCCCACCTGCCATCTCCAAGCCTGTCTTTCTCTAAGATAAAATATTCTTCACTCCATGCTCATTATCTGCTTTTATTTCTTCCCCACCAAGCTCTGGGTATCCTTGATTTGTTTTGACTTTCCAATTACGGTGATATCGACAAAATAACAAAAAAGGACAGATTGATACTATCTCTTTCCAGGTACCTTTCTATGTCTTTTTTGTGCTCCATATTCTCTAGATTACTGCTACTAAATAAAAAATAAGTAAGTGAAGTAAAAGACTGGACAATCAGTCTATGGAAAGTATAGCGAGGACCTTCTCCCTAATAAACATTATCTCAATAATAACTCCAGTGTCACAGTTTTAACAGGGGTTCCTTGGCTGAATTCTGCTGGATGTTATAAACATCAGTTTGATGATTCACTATATATTGCTACTTCTCTATCTGCTACTATTTTGTGTGTTCTCTGTCTCTAAGATTTACCTGGTAATTTACTTACAAAGCCTCATGGTTTAATAGGTAATATTAATTTATTACATTATCCTGTGTGTGCAGTTTGAATTCAGCAGTATCCTCCACACCAAATGACTGCCATCTCCATAAGTTTAGCTATGCCTGCTTATAAAAGATCATCACAGCTGGGCTTGTTGACTGTTGGTGTCCCTTCACAGAAGAAGGGGGAAGGAAGCACAGGGGATGCCCATTTGAGTGTCGAGTTATTCATCCCAGATGGTTGTATGTAATTCTGCCCTAATTCCACATGGCCTCAAGGGCTTGGAGAAGAGCTAGAGTACAGAGAGTGGGGGAAGACTAGGAAGAGGGGCTTCAGCTATGCAGCTGTGGGGAAGCTGTCATCTCTACTGAGTGGAGACTTTCTGGGGTAGCTGTTTTCTGGTTACCCCTCTCCTGTGCTCTAAAAATAAGCTCAGTGAACTCTTTGCTTTCCTGTTGTGGGACAATATTTTTGTATTCTCTAAAGATGTGTCTCCGCCTAAGGTGCCTTCTGATTGGTTTGATAAATAGCTAGGCAGGAGAGGATAGGTGGGATTTCTGGGGAGAGAGAGGAACTCTGGGAGGAAGAGAGGAGAGGAGATGACATCAGCCAGATGCAGAACAAGTTGGGCGTACAGAATGGGAAACAGGTAAAAGCCACATGGCAAAACGTAGATCAATAAAATTAAGTTAATTTAAGTTATAAAAGCTAGTGGGGGCCGGGCGGTGGTGGTGCACGCCTTTAATCCCAGCACTCGGGAGGCAGAGGCAGGCGGATCTTTGTGAGTTCGAGGCCAGCCTGGTCTCCAAAGCGAGTTCCAGGAAAGGCGCAAAGCTACACAGAGAAACCCTGTCTTGAAAAGAAAAAATAAATAAAAAATAAAAAAAAAATAAAAGCTAGTGGGACAAGCCTAAGCTAAGGTATAAATCTCTGTGTCATTATCTGGGGGTCTGGGAGCCTGACGAGAAAGTACTACTGTACTTTCCCAGGATGAATTTTGGTGAAATAAAACCTCAGCTTGTCATTGAAACCTTATGAGGAGGGGATTGACATTTCTTAGTCTCCCTTAGGGATATAATTCTCACAACAGATGGCAGATTTATTTGTTAATGTTCCTGTGTCTCACAGTATGAAGAAAACCAGTAAGTAGAAGAAAATGTTGTAAGAATTTAGAAATGGAAATACTTTTTGAAGGGTGACCCTAGTTAGTCTTATTAAATAAAAACCCAGAGTCAGATAGTAGGGTGAAAGATCAGAGCAGCAGCCACTTAGAGACGTCTTACCTCTACAAAATCTCAGACCGAATGGGTTATCCTGTCTCTAGGAATCCTCAGACTGAGTGGGGTCTCGAGATCTTGTCTCCTCCCGCCTTATATTCCTGTCTCTACCTCCCTGGTGCTGGGATTAAACGTATGCACCACCATCACCTGGCTCTGTTTTGAGAGGATGGCAGAGTTGCATCCATCTCAGAGAAGGTTCAGACTGGGAGCAGCAGGCCCTGGGAAACCCACCAGAGGATGTGCTGCCTGTAGCACGAATCTTAAAAGGTCTTATTAATAAAAACAAAACTTGGGGCCACGTTTTTGGGGTGAATGCTGGAAGATCAGAGAAGCAGAACAAGCCACAGCCACCTCACCTTGCCAATTCCTCAGCTGATCTGTTTCCTCAGACTGGAAGCCTCTGAGTCCTCATCTAGAATGAATCTCAGCTGAACTGTTGCTCAAAAGCCTAAAAGCTTAACCAGCCTCTAGTTCCTGGTCCTCACACCTTAAATACCTTTCTGCTTTCTGCCATCACTTCCTGGGATTAAAGGCGTGTGTCACCATGCCTGGGTGTTTCCAGTGTGGCCTTGAACTCACAGAGATCCGGATGGATCTCTTCTTCCAGAAAGCTAGGATTAAAGGTGTGAGTGCCACCATTTTCTGGCCTCTATGTCTGTCTAGTGGCTGTTCTGTTCTCTGACCCCAGATAAATTTATTAGGGTACACGATATATTGGGGAACACAGTATCACCACAGCTGCCCCTAGATCCAGACAATTAAGAACCACATAAAGAATGAGTTCCAGACATTCCCTGCTATAACCTAAAGGATATGATGGATTACATACCATAGCTGTTAGAGGGAGCAAGTTTCCTGCAGATAAGAAGTGGGATGTCTTATTGTCAGAGAAAATGGGTCTGCTGATGACATAAATTGCTAGAGGATATGGCAATTTCCTCGCTGCAACTCTCCAATCAGCTCAAACCAAGCATCTCTAACCTAAAGTAAGCACCAATCCTGAGCTTGTGACTATATAGAGCTGGAATTCCCCCAGATCCTCTATCCTAACCATTATAAAAACCCTGCTTTGATTGCTACTCGGGGTCTCTCCTGCTCAGCTGCTGCATCAGACGAATGGAGAGACCCGGGTTTAAACTCGTAAATAAAAAAACTCTTTGCTCTTGCGTTTGCATTGGTCTCCTGTTCGTCTTTGGGAACAGCAGTTTCTCTTTTAGACTGGATCAATCTCATGTAGCCCAGGCCTTGAACTCCTGATCTTCCTGCTTCCTCCTCCCAAGAGCTGGGATTAAAGGTGTATGCCACCACTGCCTGGCCTCTATGGTTAACTACTGGCTAGCTCTGCCCTCTGATCTCCAGGCAAGCTTTATTTATCAGACAAACACAAACAAAATGTCACATAACAATTTTTTTAGGAAAGGATTTGTGTGTGAAGATGTTTTTCCAGAATGGAAAAGATAGGTGTAAAGCTTAAGCAAGTTACAATGGTCTGATCAAGTTATATAAGGTATGTAAAAGATGAGAGTTTATGTACATGATATAAAAATGTCCAAGGCCAAAGTTGAATAGATTTGATGTTGAGCCTTTGCTTAACCCAGTGAAGTTATTGGTCTGCTCATCATAACCAAGCTCTCTTAAAGTATTAGACTTTTGCCCTAGCTTTATACAAATATTGCACAGTAGTTAAAAGAAACCAGACTGGTGTAACTGACCTTCTGGGCGTTTAATACTCATACTTAGAGGCCTATACTGAGAGAGTCAGGGAGATTAAAGAAGGGTCAGTATTTTGTTCCTGATGCTTCAAGGTCAACTAGGTTTCAGGGACTGTGGCAGGATCTCTTGAATTGTAACTGTGGGGAGTCACCTGTACTCTTGTTTGGGGAGGCCATGGAGACCCCACCAACTGAACTTTAATTAGTGTCCAGTTTACAAAGAGGAGAGTCATCACAGAGGGAAATTTTCTTCCACGTTTTCCAAGCAAAGCCATAGTCAAGCAAGGCCTTTACGTTAGCTGCACATAGATGAAGTAGCTGGCAAAAAGGAAGGCTGGAGGAGCCAGAGGTTCTTCCTAAGCCCAAGTGATCCATCAGGACCAGATACTCAACTAGCCTTGATAGGAGGGAGAGAGTAGGAGAGAGTTAATTTTGGCTATCAACGTGGTCTTAAACATCCAACAGGAAAGTGTAAGAGAAGATCAAAATGACTGGACTATTTCTTTAACAGTTCAAGGGATTGTTCTCTCACCCATCAAGCTTAAATGCTTATGAGATGTTATTTAGACAAGTATTTCTCACTAATAATTTTCTTCTTCATGAGAAAACTACTGCCTAGGCAGAAGATTTCAGACCTTGGCTCACTGAGACAACTGCCTACAGTGAAGAGAGAGAGAACCACTATTTTTTTGCCTAAGACAGGTTTTCTCTGTGTAGTTTTGGTGCCTGTCCTGGATCTCACTCTGTAGACCAAGCTGGCCTCAAACACAGAGATCCGCCTGCCTCTGCCTCCCGAGTGCTGGGATTAAAGGCGTGCGCCACCACCACCTGGCAAACTACTATTGTTTTAACCTACAAATTAAATGTTGGCCAAATTTCTTCTCTCTCCCTCTCTAGAAGCCATCTGAGAGGGACCCCATACTGATCCTACCCACTTCACAGCTATCAAAGGGCCTAGAAGCAGATTTTGAATTTATCCCTCTGGAATACCAGCCTTGGAGGCAAAAATGAGAAAACGAGGAAGAGCCCAGTAGATGGATGCCCTTCTGAGTCCATGAAGAGATTCTAACGGATGTTGATCTCCACATGTAACAAATATTCTGTGCGCTGGCTTTTCCTGGTTTTCTTCCTAGTTTATCATACTAAAAACTCTTACCTTTCCTTCTCCCTCACCTCTGTTTCTAGAAATCAGTCAAGGTATTCCTTTCCTTTCTATACTCAGCTATTATATAAATAAAATTGCTGATGGACTTTTGGGGTCTTTTAGATAGGCCCATGGGAGGGGTACCCAACTGCCATACTTGAAAGCCCCATTAAGCTTGAAGTAGCAAGTTCAGTCATCACTTAAATTCCATATTAGCAGTTAGAGTTATCCTCTTAGGGGGTGGGGGTTGGGGATAAAAACAGGAAATAAAAATTGGCTAGGCAGTTTAGGATAAAGATCCCAATGAAAAGTAACCAGTTTACTTATTTACTTACTTTGGGTGAAAAAACTAGAAATATCCATGGTGTGGTGGTTTAAATAGGTATGGCCCCCATAGACTCAATGTTAGCCTATAGAGAGTGACACTATTAGGAGGTGTGGCCTTGTTGGAAGAAGTGTGTCACTATGAGGGTGGGCTTTGAGGTCTTATATGCTCAATATACACACAGTGTGGTACCCAGTTCACTTCCTGTGGCTTGTGGATCAAGATGTAGAACTCTCAGCTCCTTTTCCAGCACCATGTCTACCTGTGCACTGCCACGCTCCCTGTCATATTTATCATGGACAAAACTTTTGAACTGTAAGCCAGCACCAGTTAAATGTTTTCATTTATGAGTTGCTGTGGCCATGGGTCTCTTCACAGCAATAGGAAGCCTGACTAAGGCACATGGGCTTCTCAACATCCTCATCCTTGTCAGATGCCAGAGATGTCAGAGGTGCTCGGTGGATCTGAGCTTGGATCTGGTTTCTAAGTGATTTTAGGATTCTGTCTTCATTGGTGGGGTGTGGATATTAGAATAACAACATAAGCTTCATAAGAGAAAACTCCATCTGTTCAAGAGAATTGAATCTCCGGCCAGAGTGGAGACCTAACATTCAGTTGGGCCAGGCCAATTGCCTGGGTAAGGAACCATCCCTAGAACATAAGCATAATTTTAAGCCATGTTAAAGAGATAGGTCATTGTGTCAGGGGTCATCAGAGGCTTGTTGGGACTGCTCTCACCAAACAGTAACCGTAAGTGCTTCCAGTCACTCACCATAACAACAAGTTACAGTTACTAGAGGCTTCAGATAGTCAGCATATGCTGCCGGGTTTTAAGAAAAAAGTGAAAAATGTATGAAAAGGAGGAGAGAATTGTGAGAAACATTTTTTTTTTCTCAATCAAAAAAAGGCTAGCTTGACAAGGACCAATATTCCACATATCTCCCCCAGAATGTGAAACCCTTATGTACATACCTATTTGTTCAACCCCTGGATACCTTCGCTTTCATTACCCATTATGTCTTAGCCGATCATGTCAGCTTGTAAACCTGTTATAATAAAAATCATGTGACCGCCCCTTCTGGTGAGCCTGCTTGTGTGGTGGCATTCCCTCCTAAGGAAATCACCCTGCTTAGTTAATTACTTTTACTTTGGCCATGTGTCTTTTTGTGCAATACCAAGAATATTCTTTTCCAAAGGTTATAGAAAGAATGTCAGAAGTTAAACTTCCTAACATTTTCAGATCAACAAATGGACTAATGAATTGAATAGAGTCTCAAAAGAAGAAACAGAAGTAGCCAATAACTATGAAGAATCTTTCATATGTTTGGCCTTCAGGGAAGTGCAAATTAAAACTGCTTTCACAATCTCAGTCACCCCAGTCAGAAGGGTTAACATCAAGAAAACAAGACAGTAACTGCTAATGTAGATGTAGAGAAAGAGAAACTTGATTAATTTCCGGGGAGAGTGTAATCTGGGGTAACCATAAAACTAGGGAAGTTCTCATATAAACTAAAAATAGAACTAACTGTCCAACAAAATTACTTATGATGACCTCCATGACTAAAAGTCAACTGATTCTAGTTTAATCGCATCTCCAAAAGACCTTCATAGAAATGCCTAAGTCACTGTTTGACTCAAGTATCAGGTGAACAGGGCAAGGGGGTTGGTGAGCAGCGTAACCAGTGGGTATGGTCTCCTTTCTGCCTGGACTAAGGCCCTTCTGATGACTGGCAGGAGGGACAGCATGTGACCCAAGAAGAGGAAAGAAAAGCAGATGCTACAGATGAACACAATAATAAAATAATAGATTAATCATTAACATTGTGAGGATTACCTTATAGTTTAGACATACTTACTGATCAAGAGACAGGTTGTCAGACGGATTAAAACACGTACACACTAGTAGGGCATGGTGGCACACGCTTTTAATCCCAGCACTTTCTAGGCATAAATAGGTAGATCTCTGAGTTTCCAGGTCAGCCTGGTTCACGGAGTAAGTTTCAGGACAGCCAGGGCTACACAGAAAAATCCTGTCTCAAAAAACCAAAACACACACACACACACACACACACACACACACACACACACACACACCCCAAAACCAACAATCCAAGTATTTGGTGTTTTTAAGAAACTCCAAGTTCAGTCAGCCAGGTGGAGATAGTGCATGCCTCTTTGTGAGTTTGAGGCTAGCCTGGTCTACAGAGCTAGTTCTAAGATAGTCAAGGCTACACAAAGAAACCATGTCTCAAAAAACCAAAACAAACAAACAGAAGAAGAAGAAGAAGAAGAAGAAGAAGAAGAAGAAGAAGAAGAAGAAGAAGAAGAAGAAAAGGAAGGAAAGAAAAGAACCCCACTTCCCAAAACAAATAAAAACGAAACTCCAAATTCAGTTTGAAAATATACTATGTTAAAATGTGCAGATGCAGCTAAAGTTATATTGAAAGTAAAATTTGTAGCACTTATTTCTTATATTAGAAACTAAGAAAGGCTTTACATGATTAGGTTTCAATCTAAAGAAACGTCACAAGAATAGTGAAATAAACCCAGAGCAAGAAGGAGGACAGAAACAATAAAGATCATAGAAACCACACACAGCCCAGTGCTTTTGAGGCTGAGGCAGGAGGACCAAGAATTTGAGGCCTGCTGGGCGGCAGTGGCACACGCCTTTAATCCCAGCACTGGGGAGCTGGGGAGGCAGAGCCAGGCAGATCTCTGTGAGTTCAAGGCCAGCCTGATTTAGGACAGGCACCAAGAACTATACAGAGAAACCCTGTCTCAAGAAACAAAAACAAACAAACAAAAAAAAAAAAAAATTGAGGCCTGCTTGGGTCCTGTATTTAAAACAGAAAAATCAGAACTGAAGTCAATAACATTAAAAATAAGAAAACAATGGAGTAAATGCAATGCTTGCTTTTTAAAAATAGGCTAAGAAGGGCTGGAGAGATGGCTCAGCCATTAAAGCCTAGGCTCGCGACCAAAAATAGGTTAATAAAATAAACAACTATTTAGCAAGACTAGTTAAGAGTGAGGAGCAAGAAGATACACATAGCCAGTGTAAGAAAGGCACACATTTAAAGAACAAGACCATACTTCACTTACTGTTCAGCTGAAACCTCTAGCTTGTGCGATCTGGAAAGCCCATCCCCCCCAACCCTCCCATCCACTCCCACCCCCCCACACTCAAGTGAGTCTCCTAACAAAGAAAAGGTGTCAAAAGCCCACTTCTGCATTCTTGGTGACTATTGCAACTTCCTCCCCTGTTGCCACCAGCAGCCCAAATTCCCACCTAAGTGGTCAGCTTTTGACCGTACTTGGTCACAGTCCAGCTTGTGGTGGATACATCATCACCCCTTGTCCACAACCTATAGAGTCTCTCTGCTTTAGTTTGAGGGGAGGGGGCTGCAGCTTCTCCTGCCTCAGTCTCTGGGAATGGAGACTCACCTTTGCTCGGATAAACCTGTTGTTATTCTTTTTCAATTCAGCTTGATCTGGCCTACTGCAGTCATTGGAGAAACTTATTATGGGGGGTAGGTGGGGCAGAGAAACCTATAATTTATGGTTCCAATAGTGTTTTAATGGAGACCAGGAATCTTACATATGGGCCTTTGGGGGACATTTAGATCTAAATTATAGCAAGACTAGTACATAAAAATAAATTACTTGCATGTAACAATGAACACAAAGAAACAAATTTAAATACGTGGTACTATTCATAACTGCACCTAAGATAATGGGCATATACACAACAAAACACTTACTAGATGTGTCTGCTGAAAATTACAGAAGGCAGGTGAAAGAAGTTACAAAAACCATTTTTATGAATAGACAGGCAAGCTACATTTCTTGATCAAAAAACTCAGTAGAGCAAAGATGTCATTTGTTAATGAAACAAATTACTCATGATTCTTGTTATAAAGTGTAAGGAGATTTTACCAGGATTATTATAATAGATATAGGAACCCATTCCATGAGGTTTTGCAGTGACAGAGAGAGACAAGGACAGTGGGAATTTATAACCAAGGCATAATAAGCCCAGGGCTCATGGATGGAAAATAAGAGAAAAATGTCAAGACTTTTTTGAATTCTGAATAAACTGGATCAGCAGGATTTGAACTAAAGAAAGACCAAGGGGATAAGATATAAAGGTGAGGGATGAGGAATCTGATCAGGTATTAAGAACTGGGGACTTTGACTAACTACATTTGTACATTTTATCTAACATAGTGTTAATCCCACCCACTGAGAATAAGACCACTACCACAATCTTTGAGCCAAATTTGAAGCAAACTTTAAATACTGGCCAGTATGATGGACTCTGGCCAGGTCCATTCCTTGGTTCTCAAAAAAAAATGGTGACGATTCACATTTTACAGAAGCCTAAAAAGGCAACCCACATCAGGTCCAATCAGCAAGTATATATCCTGATGTACTTCTTGCCTGTCTACCTCCCACCTATATCCAATCAAGGGTAAGTAAGTGTACATCCTGACTTATTTCCTGCCCACCTACCTCCAACCTACATGTGATCAAGCACGTTTCAGTGCAGTTGAGTCAAACAAACTTATTTAGGGAAGTGACTATAAGGCTTGTTATCTCCCAAAAACAATAGCCTCCAGCATTTCAGGATCTGTCCCTGGGCAAGGGACTTACAGGTTAGAGGCATTTTTATTTTATGGATCTCTTAGGCACAGTAATTAAAAATTAAAACATAACTTTGGCTCTCACATTAGCAATTCTTAGAGCTGAGTACTATGTAAAGAAAAAACGGTTTATCTAGCTTAAGTTCCCAGAAGGATACCTGCATTTGCTTGGCTTTGGTGAAGTTCTCATGGTAGATACCTTTACAAAGGTAGAGGAGCATGAAGAAGGGCATGTGTGGTGAAAGAGAATGCAAGAGAGGTGGTAATGGTGGGCCAAAGTGCTTTGGAACAGCTTGTGTGAAGACAAAACAGACCTCATCTTAGGGTATGGCCACCATCATAGACCACCTGCTGTACACAGTTCCAGAAAGGACCTCAGGAATGTGCCATGACAACTCGAACAGATACAGAGCAGCATGCTCCTGCTGACATTCTGTCTGTGGTTTATGGCCCTTGAAGCTATCTAGATAATCCTGCTGAGCAGTCCAGATAATCCTGTTCAGCGGGTTGTGGTTTCCCGCCAAAAGTACAATCCAATAGTTTCAACTGTGGCTTTGCGCCAAAAGTCTAGACCAATAGTTTCAAAAATCACTTTGCCTCATATCCCTTCTACCCAATCCCAAGCATGTAATTCCCAGCTTGTTGTTTTTCCCTATAAAAACCCTCTACACCTGGGCTCGTGGCCGCCACCACATTTCCTTCCGTCTGCTATACAGCGGCCCAGGTTGAACCTGACAATAAAAGGACCCTTATGTGCTTTCATCGGAAACCGGCTCCTTGGTGGTCTCTGGGGGTTTCGAGAAACGAGTACAACACTTGTTCTTAGAACAAATCTGTTCTGTAGATCAGCGTCACCCCTCCTGAGGGCAGGCACTAACACTCAGAAGTTCCACTACCTCAACATCACTACACTAGGGACCAAGCTTACAGAATGTGGACACACTCAAATCATAACTAAACATAATAGCAACTCAGCAGGAGTCTTGCTAAGTGGACAAGGTGGGCAGCTCTGGATCTGCTCACAAAGAGAACTCAAGAAACCAAAGGTCTCGGGCACCACTGAAAGTGACCAAAGTTTGACACAGTCCCTATCAAAACCCTGGTATAGGTTTCAACAAATAGACAATGTCATTGGAAAATTAACATGGCTCATACATTAGAAGAGATAAAAACCAAAAACTTTAAGGAAGAGCCAGCTAGGAAAACCATTTCCCAATATTAAGCTCTAGGGGAGAGAGGAGTGGAAAGGACACAGTATTGAGAGTGGGAAGATACTTTCGCTACTGGAGGGAACCCCTCCCCCCATAGCTGCACAAAAGTATGCTTAACTAAATTCCGTTAGATGCCAAACAATCCAATAAAGGATAGCCTTTCCGTCAAATGGTGCTAGATCGCAACAGGCAAAACAGACAGACAGCCTACAATCTTCATATAGTCATCACACCTGAAAATGGACCGTGAACCTAGATGTTAATTATACAGCTATTAAAGTTTCAGAAAAATGCCGGGCGGTGGTGGCGCACGCCTTTAATCCCAGCACTCGGGAGGCAGAGGCAGGAGGATCTTTGTGAGTTCGAGGCCAGCCTGGTCTACAGAGTGAGATCCCGGGGGGAAAAAAAGTTGCAGAAAAACATATGGTGCAAAATTCTCAGAGATAGGAAAAGCATTCTTAGATTGCTAACGAAAGTATCATTCATAGTGGGACAAAATAAAATGAGCTCAAATGCTGACAAAATGTTTCGCTTCGTGACAGTTTGTTAAAAGAGGATAAAACAGTAAGCCACCCACTGGGAGAAAGTATTTGCAAGCAACAGATCGAATACAGAATTCACAACTAGGATAATAGAATGAACCCTCAAATCTCAACAAGAATAAAGAGAAAACCTAAAACATACAATCAGAAAATGGGAAAAGATACAAACAAATATTTCACTGGAGAGAAAAAACCAGATGTCCCAAGCACATCAGGAGATGCCTAGTGTCTGTCCTCTGCCATTATGGAAGTGCAGATTGAACCAGGATAAGATATTGTGGCACACCCACTGATCTGGATGAAATGGTGATGACAACATGGGATGCTGCTGAGGTGTGGAGAAACTGGATGGTCCAGGTATTGCTGGTTGGGATGAAAACAGTCCACTGTCAGACTGCGCATCACTTATTGTACAAGGCAGCAGCCACATTCCCATCCATCCCAGAGCAAGGAGAGCTTATTTTCAGACACGAAACAGGGATTCGGAATGTTATGCCAGCATCATTCTTTCTTGTTTGTTTTGTTTTGTTGAGACAGGGTCTATCTAGGTAGCTCTGGCTGTCCTGGAATTCACTGTCTGTGTAGAGCAGGCTGGCTGGTCTTGAACTCATTGAGATCCTCCTGCTCTGCCGTGGGAGTCCTGGGATTAATGTCCTGTTTGCCAGCTTTACTCCTAATGTTCTCCAACAGACAACTGTTCAGCTTCCCTTTAACAGGAAGGAACCGGCTCAGCAGTCATGTTTCCTTCCAGGGTGGAATACCGCTCTGAAATGAAGAGGAAAGGGCTCCTTCAGCTCATTTGTGCCAGCGAGCTCTAGTGAATTAAGTCAGGTGAAAAAAGTCCGTTCTGACAAATTGGGTAGTTTCTGAAAATGCAACGTTTTCTTTTTTGCAATGACAAAATTCATAGGAATGAAGGACAGGAGAACGGATGCCAGGCTCAGGTCTGTGGTGGATGGAGGGGAATGGGAGGGAGGATGGATATGGGTATGAGGAAACGGCATGAGGGGTCCTTTGTAAATGTAACTCTTTAGTGTCTCGAATGGTGGCATCCCGGACGTGACAAAACTGAGTACAGGAAAAACTCAGCCAACCTGCATGATGTTACAGTCCTGTGACAGCCTCCTATTGCTTAGGAGATGCTTTTATTGGGAGGAATTGGGGGGGAGGAGCAGGGCCACAAGGACCCCTCTGCATTATTCATGCAACTTCACAATTACCTTTATTAACAAATCAAAGGGGGGGCTAAGCGTTTGAATTCCAAGGGTGGAACAGTAGTCTAAACCCAGGCTGGGAAGGCTCTTAGAGGTGACCTTTAATTAGACCTAAATGAATAAAACAGTGCTTCTGCAGAATGAGCTCCAAGCGATCCTAAGCAGGTCTTGGTTTAGATAATGACAACAGGCTGAAGGAGGGAGGCATGCGAGGGAGCCTGACCCTGCCCTAGGTTCCCTGTGTTGACACACCAAATTCTTTTCCTAAACTGGTTTCTGACCCGATAGGACACAGTCACCAATCCCTTAGTTTCTACCAACATGCCTTTGAAGATTATCTATGATAGAAATTGGTGTGGACTCCACCTGCCTCTGTCTCCTGAGAGCTGGGACTAAAGACGTGCCCCACTACACCCAGCTTTTTTTAAACTTGTATTTTCAAAAGGACTGGGTTTCTCTACGTAGCCAAGTTGTCCTGGAACTTGATTTGTAGATCAGCCTGGTCTCGAACTCACAGACATTCAGCTGCCTCTGCCTTTTGTGTTGGGATTAAACCACCACCCGGCCTAAAGAAGTATCTTATGGGCACTGAATTCTCATTTACGATCGAGAGTTAGAGGATATAATCTGATAAGGACTTATGACATACATAGAAAAGTGCATCTCAGCCCACCACCTTGCAGAACAGCTTTGTTCCCTTGTAGTAAGCAAACTGAACCCAGCAGTGTTCCAACAACACGCTGATGCAGTTTCACCAAGTGCTCCAAGGCTAGGTGAATCTCCCAGACATCCCGCCTGGGAAATGCCACATCTTGCCAATCAGGTTTCCCAAAAGTCAATCAATAACCCGAGGTGCAAGCCAACCACCAGCATCCGTCCCATTTCTGAGCACAATTCAAGTTTCCCGGGAGACTCCATCATCCCTGTTTCTTCGAAGCTACGCTGCTTGGGTAGTCTCCACCTTCAAATGTGTAGCCCTTACTTAACGGCCTTGGTTATTTGGATTCCATTGAAGGGCCAGTCATCGGGAGGACAGGAGGCCATGGAATTTCGTGCCTCATGAGGTTGGCAAGAAGTCCCCAGGGCTGGAGCTCCGAGCCGCTCTGAGCTGCGGGAGGGGGCAGGGTGTGACTGAGTAAGATAGCAGTCTTACCTTCAGCTGTGGACAGCCTGTTACTTTGTGTGACACAGCAGTACGTGCCCTTCTGCACGCAAAGCCGAGGGAGCTTTTCCTTTGGCTCCCACTAACAGTAAAAACGCTGGCTGTTACCCGCTGCGGCCCCACCTAATACGGCCAGCTGGCTGTTTGAAAATGTCTGCCCTCAATGAGGGGTATTCTAGAAACTAGCTCACGGGGAGGGGACTTTCTGTCCTGGAATAGGGCTCTAGAAAGCTGCATAGCTCCTGGATACAGACTGTAACCAGAACCTCTAGTTTGCTGTGTGAAACTTAGGTGATAAGCAGAGAGACAGGAATTTGTTAAAAAAAAAAAAAAAAGGGCAAATAATTTTATTTATATTTGAACCTGAGTTCCATAGAAAGCGGGGGTGGGGAGTGAGGGTGGGGGTGAGGGTGGGGGTGGGGAGCCTTTCTTCTTCTTTTGCTGGTACTAGAATTACAATTAACAGAAAAGCGGACACAAAAGCCTGTAAATGCACATATGTAGATTTAGTGGTGGGGTAGGATAACAGAATCATTCATTTCCTGGGAGAAAGTTCCTCTTCTGGTACAGGAGTTCAGGCTGTTCTCACATCCATCTTTGGAGGCACAGCTAGCACCAGCATCTGGACCAGGAATGGGAAAAGAGCAGAAGTTGAGGGGCATACCCTGGTTATTCTCTGAAATAGTATTAGCTTTGAGTGACTGTGGGCAGTTGGAATTTGTTCTCAGGTTTTGTTATTCACAGTAACGGGGCGTCATTCTATGGTGCTGCCTGGCCTTAGATAGGCCCTCTCCTTTGCTTATTAATGTCACTGCTTAAATGGAGATGCGCCAAGGCCCTGGGGATCCACTGGCCCCCACCTTGAGCCTTGGGTTTTTCTGCCTCACCCAGACAGCTGAGGTGGCTCTCAGGGCTCTGAAGGCACTGATTTTGCTCTCTGCCACAGTCTTTGATGGCGCTGGTTTCAGAGTGTAGGCATAGAAAATGGCGGAAACAATTTTGTGTTCAGGCTCAGCCATTTGCAGAGTTTGTGACTGAGAAGTCCTTGATACTTGAAATCGGGCTTCACTTGTAGATTCTTAGAAATAAACTGGAGAGACCTTAGTCTGCCCAGGAGCAGGATCATGGGCAGTTCTGTTACTGCCCATTCTCAGGAACCTAGGTGCTTGTGGGAGGCAAACAGTGTTTGTGCTGGGCTGTGTCCGCCCGCCGCCCCCCCCTCCCCCCCCATTAAGCCTTTTTGTCCTCTGGCCAGAGTGCCAGCTAGCTGGGGAAGCCAAGCTAGGAATTGTGTGAGGAGAGGACTGGACTGGCAGGCCCGGCTGGCAGCGGGGGATGGGGGAATCACAGCGCTGGGCAGGACAGAGGTGCCTTCTGCCAGATAGCTGTGACTGAATGAATGAGTCACTTCCCCTACTGGGCAAGCGCTCCCCTGGCCTTCCCTCAACTACGGAGGATATCCCTGGATCAGGAGGGACCAGGAGGGGAAGAAAAAAAAATCAAAACAAAACAGAAACTGGCCCGAGATACTGAAAGGACACACTTGACAACAGCCCAGCTCTGCATTCTTGACCGTATCCTGGCGGTCGTTCATCTCTGGCACATTCCCTCACCATTTCCTACAGATGGACCTGGGCCTGGCACTAGAGGTGACCTTGGGTAGCCATACAGCCGCTTCCAGATCGTTTCTTCGCCTGTGAACAGGTGAGCTAGCAGCTTGGGTACGATTTCATCCATAGGAAGGGACACTATGGAGTCACAGGGATGGCTCTGGCTTAAAATGGTCAGGTGTCCCCAAACGAAAGGAAACTAGAAGGCCGAGGCTCCCCGGCAACTTTTCCGGGTTCGGAGTGGAGGGTAAAGGAGCCAGAGGAGGTGCGCATGGGGTGTGTCTGGACGACTAGGCCCTGGGTGCTGTCATCTGAACCCTCGGGCGGGGTCGAGGCCGGGCGGTGACCCCTGGGCGGGGCTGAGGGTGACAGATACCAGGAGGCGTGTTTGCGGCCGTCTAGGTTCTCCTTTCTGGTCCGTTCTCTCCTTTAAAAGATCTGGCACGCTGCTCCTTTCTCACCGTTCTCCAGCCTTCCGAGCCATTCGTGCGGTCGGCCGGCTGGCCGGGACTGAACGCTGCGTGGTCGGCTTTGCGGGATCCTCGCCGGCTCTCCCTGCCTGTAAGTGAGGACTGAAGCTCCGGGGGACACCGGACGACAGCTACTAAGGTAAGACCCGGCCGGGAGCGGGCGGGTGAGCGCGGTGGAAGTGGGCGGACAACAGCTCTCTGCTAGCACCGCGCCCGCGAGCACCGCGCTCGGGATGCTCTCCTAGGTCCGGGATGCTCTCCCAGGCGCTCGCCGGTGACTTCTCAGCAGACGAAGGTGCTGGCAATACCCTGGACGCGGAGCCTGCAAGGGTGGAGTGGGGGAGGGGAGGGGTGAGGAGAGCACGTGAGGGACGAGCAGGTAAGGTGCAGATGAGGGATGAGCCGGTGAGGGATGAGCAGGTGAAGGGCCAACAGACGCCTCCAGGTCCTTCCAGAGTGTCCAGTCCCGCGCCGGGAAGAAAGACCCAGAACTCTTGCACAGCTCAGGCCACCCAGAAAATAAGAGCTAGAGGCGTTACACCACCTGCCTTTTCATGAAGGACTGGACAAAGTTTCATTTTGATCACTCATATGGATTTCTTTGTAATTGATTTACCAAATGTTATCTCATAAAATATGGGCTCCGAGTTGTTTGGCTGCAGTTCAACCGGGAAACTCTCATCCGGAGTATGAAATGTCACTAACTGATATGCAAGGGACTTACCTCACCTTACTGCTCTTTTCGGTGATAACTTAATTGCAGATCTGGCAGGGTGAGTCCAGAACTCCGCAGCCCTGCTCAGTGTCACATCTCTCTTCCTTCAGGGCTTGCTTGGTGGAGTGACTCACCGGTGACTGAGGTGGTCACTCACACCCTGGCAGCCTTCCCTGGACGTGGACCTGCAGTCTCTTGACAGTGAGTTACCCAGGGACCCTGAATCTGGGGTAGAAAGGGGCGCTTCCCGTGAAGGCAATGGAGAGAGTTTTTAGATGTCTGTTCACACTGTTTATTCTTCTTTTTTTATTTTTTTATTTTTTCGAGACAGGGTTTCTCGGTGTAGCTTTGACGCCTTTCCTGGAACTCACTTTGTAGCCCAGGCTGTCCTCGAACTCACATCACATCTTATAAATCTGTTTATTTTTATCGCCCCTCCCACTTTTCTCTCCACCTCCCTCTTCTGTCACCTTCTCCCTGCTTTTTAAGTTCCCACTTCTCTTTGCCTCAGTTCCCCCTGGCTGGTGCTATCTCCGCTTAAAAACAAAAAACACATTGGTTCCATTCATACTCTGTAACCTAGTCCTTTAAAAAAACATGGTAACTTCCTTGAATGGGGACTTAAGCTGTCTTTGCCGGAGAAGGAGCCATTCCCAGGGCCGGCCATTGTTACCCTTTCTTTCAGCTTGTGAAGTTTGCGCCCCATCTGCATTTTGGGCTAAACCACCCCCACTTCTCAGCCAATTGGCTATTGTTTTCCCTTCTTCAGAGGCCAAGTGGACCTTCTAGTGTGTGTAATCCTCATTACCGCACATGTCTTTAATTCAGCCTGAGATGCTTGGGCACACATTGTATTCTTGGTGGTGTTATGCTTTCAACACTGTTAAAAGCCTTAATGAGTTGCATTAGTTTTTCTTTACCTTGGCTTTTTGTCAAAATGCACTCTTTTTTTTTTCTTTCTGTACTTACTGACTAAAAAAAAAAATCTTAAGAAATTACCTTAAGAAAGCAAAATAAAAATCATATGCATAACAGAAACTTCCAGGTTTTCTTTCTCTTTACAGATAAGCACTGAATAATTTCTTTCCAACCTCTTCCTCTCCCCTTCTCTCCATCTCACATTAATACATACAGATTTACTTTTAATATACACTTCATTCCAAAAAATTGTAAGTCTTTATGCACTGAACTGATCTCTTTCTCTGACTTTGATATCTTAGTCAAGTTAAAATTTAAGATCTTGCCGGGCAGTGGTGGCGCACACCTTTAATCCCAGCACTCGGGAGGCAGAGGCAGGTGGATCTTTGTGAGTTCGAGGCCAGCCTGGTCTACAGAGCAAGATCCAGGAAAGGCGCAAAGCTACACAGAGAAACCCTGTCTCGAAAAACCAAAAAAAAAAAAAATTTAAAATCTCATGAATGAGTTAGCAGCAGGCAGAGGAGCCCGGGTGTGCTTAGAGGGTAAGGGCTACTTTCTGGTGTGCTGTGGAGGTCCCTGGGGCAGCAGGCCCTAAACCAGCAGGTCCTGTCAGTGTGGAGTACAGCCCCGGGGCTGAGGGCAGTAGCAGATATCTTTTTTTTTTTTTTTTTTTTTTTTTTTTTTTTTTTTTTTCTGGAGCTGAGGACCAAACTCAGGGCTTTGCCCTTGGCAAGCACTCTACCACTGATTTCCCAAACCCCTAGTAGCAGATATCTTGAAGAGGCTGGGTGAGTGCCACCATCTACGATGAAGCACGGATGTGAGTGTTGGGAAGAAATGCTCTCTAAAGTTAGCTTCAGTGTGACATCTTCCTGAAGTACTGAGGTCAACATTTACCCCAAGAGCAAGTAGCTGGGGAGGCTTTGGAAGAGTGGTCTGTTCTCAGAACAGCTCCGTGGGTTAGGACAAGGGCGGAGGAGCCGCCACCACCCCCACTCAGTGTCCCAGTGTGCACTCCACACTTAGACTTCCTTTTCAAAGTATTGTTTTTTTTATTTATGTGCATGTGTGGATATGTTACGTCGTGTGTGTGTGTGTGTGTGTGTGTGTGTGTGTGTGTGTGTGTGTCTGTGTGTGTGTCTGTATGTGTCTGTGTGTCTGTGTCTGTATGTCTGTGTGTCTGTGGAAGCCTGAAGAAGACATCAGATTCCCTGGAGCCAGAGTTACAGGTAGTTATGAGCTATCTCACATTAGTGCCAGGAAATGAACTGGGATCCCCCAGAATCCTAGAATCCTAGGAAGCATTCTCTTTCTTTTTGGTTTTGTGAGACAAGGTTTCTGTGTATAACAGCCCTGGCTGCCCTGGAACTCACAGAGATCCCCGTCTCTGTCTCCCAAGTGCTAGGATTCAAGGCATGTACCACCACTCTTGGCTATAGGAAGCATTCTTAACCTGAACCATGTTTCCAGTTCCGTGAATCTTTGGGTATTTCATAGTGGCTTTGCTGTGGCCAGTCTCTCCCTTGGTCTTCATCCTGGGCTTTTCCTAATTGTTGATTCTTGAGGTTTGTGGAACCTAACTCCCACCGACCCTGTTACTTGTGGAGCAAGGGTTACCCAGTGTGCAAAGTAGCTAATGCTCTGGCAAGATGACCCAGAGCTCTAAGCTCAAATCTGACTCTTAATGGGATAGTGATGGCGGAGGAGTCATAGGAAGCGAGAGATAAGCAGACTTGATTAAGAGGCAAGTGTTTCCCTTTGGTTTTGTTAACTGAAATATGTCAGCCTAAAACATGTTTTTTTTTGAGAGGAGTTATGTCCTGTGTTTTGGGTTTTGAGCTCATGACTTTGCTGACTGGATTTCCTCCAGTTCTGCCTATTCTTGAAAAGCTGGTTCCAAGCTGGGCGGTGGGGTGGTGGTGCACGCCTTTTTAATCCCAGCACTAGGGAGGCAGAGCCAGGTGCATCTCTGTGAGTTCGAGGCCAGCCTGGTCTATAGAGGGAGATCTAGGACAGGCACCAAAACTACACAGAGAAAAAGAAAAGCTGGTTCCAAATCCTGAGCATCATTAGTGAAAATTCTGGAGGCTTTTTGTGGCCGACAACCTGAGTTAAGAATGTTATCTTTGGTGTGCTCAGGCCTCTGGACTCCATGTTTCTCAATCAATGCCAACTGTTCTGGCTCACGTCTCCTTTGTGGTGACCCCACAGGGCCACACCTACAGGTTCTGTGTTCCTGAGTCATGTTACTTCAACAAATGAGCTGTCAGGAGCCCCATACATGGAAGGCAACACTGTCCTTCCTGTCCTCTTAGCCAGAAGTCAGCCGGTAGGATGTCATCCCTGGCCCCACAGAGGTCAGTGCCCTGCTCTCCTTGGGTGTGCGCTTCCCCCCTTGACTGTTACTTTCTATCCTTGCTGTTGCTCTTTACTCTCAAATCCATGTTGGAGTAAAGTGTCAGAGAACCCGTGTATCCCAGGCCACCCAACCTCTGCAAATTAGATGCCAAAAAGCAGACAGATAAGAGAGCAGATTACTATCCATGCAGATAATGGAGGAATTCAGAGGGCGACTCAGAAGGTGGTTAGAATTTAGGGATTGCTCCAGTCTTAACAAAGATGGAAGGGGCCAAGCCACAGAGGAGCCTACCTGACTTCTGAGAGGGTAAGAAAAAGGTGCTTTTGGAGAAACAATGTATTTCAGCTGTTACATTTTGGGTATGGTATTAGGGAGTTTGTTGTTGCTGGTCTGTTTTTTTTTTTTTGGTTTTTCTAGATAGGGTTTCTCTGTATAGCTTGGCGACTTTCCTGGATCTTGCTCTGTAGACCAGGCTGGCCTTGAACTCATGGAGATCCGCCTGCCTCTGCCTCCCAAGTGCTGGGATTAAAGGTGTGCGCCACCACCGCCGGCCTGTTTTTGTCAGACGTGTGTTGCCTACTTCCCCTGCACACTCCTTGTTTTTTTTTTTTGCTTTGTAGCCCAGGGTGATCTTGAACTCATTCTGCGTTCTAGGCTGCCCTGGGGATGTAAGTAATCTTCCTGCCTCAGCCTCCTGAGTACGGGTTTGACAGCTATGTCCTGTCCCACTCCGCTCTAAATGACTCAGATGATCTTAAAAGCTTAACTGGGACTTCAGAAAGGCAGATGGGAAGGATGTTAGTTTGGTGACAGTGGCTGTTTGGGTACAGCATCGTTTTACTAGAAGACTACCGGATCTTGGGAAAGCTTGAGTTGTTTGGGGAACTTTTGCTTTTAGGCAAAGGGGTTCCAGGAACTTGGGTGGCTTCCGCTCAAAATTTTATGTCACTGTGTAAGTCAGCTCTCTGTCACAATGGCAAAATCCCAAGAAAAAATCCAGTTAAAGGGACAAAGGGTTTACTTTGGCTTACTGTTGTAGAGGTTTTTGTCCATGGTTGTTGCTTTGGGCCCGTGGTCATACAGTCTATCTTGGTGGAAATACATAGTGAAAGAGGCCTGTTTGTTCTGAGTCATGGTGGCCAGGAACCATAATGTGGGGGAGGCTGTGGGGGGCGGTTCCAGTATTCCTGATGGCCTCACTTCCTCCCACAAGACTCTCCCTCCTCAATTTTCTACCACCTTTCAATGATACTACAGCTGGTGACCAAGCTTTAACAACAGGTGGGTCTTCAGGAGCCATTTCCAAATCAAAACAACGACTGGGGTTTACTATGAACCTGTCCATACGGGTCTAACAGTCACGAAGTTCCTTCTCCTGTCCCCTCCAGGTACTCAGGGCACACAGCTGTCTGGAGATCACCTCTTGTGATCTGTGTTTTGGTTGCCCTTTGCATTGCGGTTGGCCTTCTGTAGTAAAGGATTCCTTCTCTGTGGTGTATGGGCTTTGTGTTTGTCAACAGGCCTTTGTCTGACACCGACAGCTGGATCTTAGAGCATGGGAATGGTGGGAATGAGACCCAATCACATACTAGGAAGAGGAAAGATGTGAGTGAGCCCTAGCTGACTGGCTTCAGCTCCAGCCCAAGCATGGACAGAGATGAGCCTTCTGAGCACATGAGAAGCAGCTCCCTGGGATTCTTCTGGGCTGGGCTAGAGTTTGGTAATTGTCTGTTGGTCACGGGTGTGGTTTCAAAAGATGTTTTCCTCTGCTCAAGCAGCTCGCTTTGAGGTTTCAGGCTAATGAGTGGTAAGTTAATCCAGGAAAGGCTGAATTATTGTCTTGCGTATGTCCTGTCCCTGTCATTCTGTCTGGGCCTCTAAGGCTGAGGGACTGTGGATACTCCACTGCCCAGAAAGCATAACGTGGGGATACGTTGCTAGTTAACTCTGTGTTAAGTCCTGGGATGAAAACACTTCTCCAATGTGTCCACTTGCCAAGCTGAGAAGAATTTGATCCAAGGGTTAAGACAGCTGAGGGACAGACACAGTACAAGAGAGATGCCAGGGCTCTTATCCTGAAACGGATTTAGAGTGGAAGGGTGCTTTGCGTGTTTCCAAAGTAAACTGGGCAACTGTTGTCATAGACCACATGCCACTGATCTCTAGCAAGCTAGAGGGAAGCTAATGACATTTTGCTTGTCTGTGTGACCCCCACCCCACCCTCTGGGGTGGGAGGACTAGCAAATCTCAGTGTAGGGTAGATCACGTGCTGTGATTTTGTGTTCACAGGTTATCTGACACCTGAGTGATTCTAGGGACTTCCTGCGGGGGCATTTTATGGGTTTTCCCTGAGTGACAACATCTCACCCTCTGTCATTAGAGTCATTTTGGACTCCACCCTCTTGGTTTGAATGTAAGTGTTTGCTCTTCTGTAAATTCTTCTGGCCACATGGCCTAATGGGTGTTTTTCAGCAAAGCTGTTATTGGCATGGTTTCTATAGGGATGATGGTTAGTCTTCATTGCAGACTGCTTTTCAAATCATTTAGGGTGTTGGTGAGGCGCCGCTTATGTTTACCTGTGCTTGTGAGGTGTTACCCGAGGATTACAGAGGGCAAGACTGCCTTGAATGTGGGTGCCATCAAACCCCTGACTTGGCGCCCAGATGTTGTCACAGAAGGGGCAAAGCTGCAGTATTCCCTTCTTGGCTTCTTGGCTCTACTTGATGAGAACATCTGTGCTCTGCTACCCTTGCCTACCAAGATGCATGGGCTGACACTCTAAAACAGTGAGCCAAGATAAACACATGCTCCTAAGTCAGGCATTTTTGGCCACGGTGCTGGAAAGGTGCCTAGTAACAGGTTAAAGGCCCAAAGCTGACTGGCCTGCGGGTCCCCTTGTGGTACCTGCCTGTTTCATTCTAACTACCTCTTCTCTAGGCTGATTGCCAGCCTGGAAGCTTTAGGAACCCATCCTATCCATTTAAGAGCATGCTGGTTTTACCTTCCAATACCTGTATTTGTTTATACTCAAGAGACTGGCCTCTGGTTGTGTTCTCGGTTTCTTGGCTCCCTTCCCTCTCTCCCCTGCATTCATCTCCTGGCTTGCTTGGTGTGTCGTGTCACACAGGCTGCATGCAGGTTCACAGTGTGTTGTGTCTTCATCCCTTCCCAGCCGGACATGCTCTAGAGGGGAAGGGACATTATCCTCATGCCTCCTCAAGGTTCACTCACAAAACCAGGGGAGATTAAACAAGAGAAAGGACATACATGTTTATTCATATGCCGAAAGAAGACCGAAGTGCAAAAACCCCACAGGCTTCTGTCTACCCAGCTGCTTAACATCACCACAAGAGCGGGAACCGAAGGCAGCTTTGAGAGTTTGTGAATGGTTGTCAGGGGAGTGACCTGAGACAATGCATTGGGATTGGAAGGAGCCTAGGGACAGCTCCTGCAGTTTCACTCAATTTATTCTATTTTTTTTTTTTTTTTCTTGAGACAGGGTGGAAGTCGGGCTAGGGCTGGGAGGTAGTAACCAGTTCCACTCTGTGGTGAGGGAATCCATTGAGGCCGTCTCATTTTCTCCAGATCGGGTTGTCCATGATCAAACCACCTGGTTCCGAATCCCCACAGTTTTGATTACCCATTCCATCAGTGACTGCTCTGTTGCTGTGATAAACCACCTTGACGCAGGTAACTTAGAGCAGAGTCTATTTGAGCTTACAGTTCCTGAGGGGCAAAGACCACCATGTCAGGAGCACAGGGCAGCAAGCAGCCTTTGTAGAGAGAGGCAGGGGTAAGAAACTGAGTCTCCATCTTGAACTGTAAATATGAAGCAGAGAGCAGGGCATGAGGCTTTTGGTGTCAAAGCCTGCCCCCGGTGACATACTTCCTTTGGCAGGGCCTTAGCACCTGAGCCACCCAAACAGCACCATACATTAGGGACCAGGTGTTCAAATGCTTGAGACAATGGGGGACACTTTTCATGCAAAGCACCACACCAGAGGTTTTTTGACACCAGGCACCTGCTGAATCCCGCGGACACAAGGCAAGGGTCCAGGCACTAACTGCGACCTCATTGATTTGCAGAGTTTCACATTCCTTAACTGAGGCCGGCAGTGCTGTTGTGCTTTCTGGGGTCTCCGACTCTTAAATCTTACATGCTAATCATGTTACCCAAGCAAACTTTAGAATGTACTGTGCCATTAAAATGTTAGGTGGCACCAGCAAGATGGCTCAGTAGGTAAGCATGGTTGCTGCCAATCCTGAACCTGAGATTGATCTCCAAAACACACAGTGGAAGGAGACCGCTGACTCCCACCACTTGTCCTCTGACATCCACATATACAATGTGGCATACCCAGGCCCCTCCCCAATAAAATAATGTAAAGGTCAAATTTGTTTTGGAAAGCCTCCTTGTGAGCCAGCATGCAGTCCTGAGGGATAACATAGGGAGCACTTCTCTCACTACCCACCAGCTCTGTGCTCCCTGCAACACTGCCGGGCAAAGCTGCTCTCCTCCCGTGTCAGTCATAAGTGCCCTTTCCCTGCACCGTGCTTGACTTGGGAATGTTGGGATTACAGGGTGAGGGATGATACCTCTTCCCCAGCATAGTGATGTTTCTCAGTGAGCACCTGCCTGGCGCATAGACCTCCTTGGGTTCCATCCTCAATCCTGCCATAACAAAAGCAGTAGAACTCACTTCGTCTTTGGCTCCCTTGGTTGGACAGCAACAAGCTGGCATTTCCAGGGAAGCGTGCCACCGGTGCCAAGCTACAACAAAAGCCAGATGAAGAGGTTACAAGCACCAATTGCAGAGGGATTTTTGCTCTGGAACCAACTGTACTGGAATTTTCCCTGGTTTGCAGATTTTACTGAAACGATCCATACGTGATGATAACAGTTATAAATACGTTTCCCAGCAAAGGGGTTTTTCATCCCAGGCTCGAGAAATGCTTGTATACAGCCTGCAGTTTTGCCGAGTGGCCTGTGACCCATGGGCTCTTCCTGATGCTCTGTTTCCTTACCAAGGAAGCAGTGGTGGCTGTGCATGCTGTCACCTCCCCCGCAACTCCCTACCCTGCTCCCAAGGCTCTGCACCCAGGCTGGCAGCAGCTGGCCACATCAGCTTCAAGTCCTTTCTCTCTCAACTGCATCCTCTGGAGCTGGTAGCTGCTCCACCTCTGTTCAAATCCCTGCAACCTCTGCTGTCCTGAAACAGGAAGAGGATGTTCAAGATTCCAGAACGGCGAGGCAGAAGGGTGTGGTTGGTAGGGTCAGAGACTTCCTGACTGTTGCTGAGACGGGATGCTAGGAAACTTGAACTTTATTCCTAAAATGCACAAGTGTGAGATCCACCCATGTGGACTCACGTGTGCACTCACGTGTGCACCCACATGAGCACACATACACAGTGTAAATAGTATACATTTCCATAATGTACATGACGTAAGTGTGAAGAATTCTGCTTCTCTTCACAGACTTCCCTCATGAGTGATACCTCACACCACACTAGTTCCATTTGGGTTGATTATGTTTTGTGTGATGTTTTTCTCCATTAGGTCCTGCCACAGTGAGAGGATGGCGGCTACAGGAACTGAAGCCAAGGACCTCGAAAACCATCACAAGTAAGACTGACTCAGGCTGAGCTGTGTGGGTTCTATTAAACCTCCTTTAATCAACTCATTTTTCAAAATTCTTTACATATGTTAACATGCGATGCTCACAATAGTGAGTGAGGTTTGAAGGGCTTTGGAGGACTTAACAAATATTCAGGTCCAGGGACGTCTATCTTTAGCTGTTAGGCTCAGAAGACCAGGCAGTTCAGTGCTCAGATACGGGTCTTACAGGTTTTCTTCTATCGGTGGCATTTTTTCCAAGACAAAATCGACCGTGTATCTCCTAGCTCAGTCTTGTTTCTGAACCTTGAAAGATTTTTTTTCTCCCTGCATTGTAGTTTTTCATAATTCAAGTGTGTGCTTTTCATGAGCTTTCTTAGGTTTAGACTCTAGTAAAGAGCTAACCGTTTGTGTCTTTCTCTGACTCCAGTGTGCATGTGTATGTTCGTGCACATCCAACCCAGGGTTTTGAGCATGCCGTAGTGAGTACATGTTCTACCCTGAGACCTCCCACATGGGTCTGAAGTCCACTGAGCCTTTCTCCTGTCCCCACTTGAGGGTTGTCCACCATCTGCTGGGGCTCTGTGAGGTAGTTCCCGTCCTGCTTAAAAGTGTGGCCTCCGTAGTCAGCCCTCCATGAATATTTAGTAAATGAATAAGGTAACAATAAAGCATGATCAGTACAATTGAAGTTGAGGTAGGTTAAAGATTTTTGTCTCCGACTTGTTATTTTGAATCCTTTAAACTGTGTTGGAGGCTGTTCTGGCTCAAGTACATGTCAGAGTTAATGAATTTTTAAATCATGGCTGTTCTCATGGTTACACTCCTCCCTCTGCTTTTCCTGGAATTGACAAGCCAAAAAAAAAAAAAAAAAAAAAAAAAAAGGCTTTCTGTGTGTGGCCACGCTGTCTTAATCACGTCCTGTTGTGTCATTTTGAAGCAAGAAGTTGGTCCTTCTGTTTTGTGTTCCATATTTGCCACATCCTGAAGGAGGATATGGTTAAGTGCCTGAAGGGTGTGCTATGATGGAATTTCAGATTGGCCCAGAGATCAAAAATGATTTCTGGGAAAGTCTAGCTGTACATGCCCTGCATTTGGTCCCACAAGAAAGGGCTTCCTTGCCCTAATAAAAGACTGCCAGGAAATCTACCAGGAGAATGGGGTCAGCAGGTGGGCACACTCTGTGCCTTGGGCAGGTTGCTTGCTCTTTCTTAGCAAGATTTATAGCTCAGGTCAGCAGTGGCCCTGCATGTATGACTGGTGTGTGTGCTGTGGATCTCTAACACTGTTCATGAAGTAGTCCATGAATCCACCTCTCACTCCCTTTCTGAGAGAGCTCTGACTTTCTCCTGAGTCTTATGCTATGCTTATCTTTTATATAGCAATCTTAACGTTTCATGTGTCTGGACACCACTCTAGGGGGATAGACTGGAGAGGGGCTTGAGAAACATGGAAGTGGGCAGAGAGGGCCAAGGGAGAAGAGGGAATCTTCAATTTCTGCCCTTGAGGTTGACTACCAGAAAAAAAAGCCGTGGGGACTAGAGGAAATAAATCAGTCAGAACAGGTCTGATTCAGCCTTCAACCTTGTGCATCTGTGTGTATGTGTGTGTGGTGTGCGTGTGTGTGTGTGTGTGTGTGTGTGTGTGTGTGTGTGTGTGTGTATGTGTGTGTGTGTGTGAAAGAGAGAGAGAGAGAGAGAGAGAGAGAGAGAGAGAGAGAGGACATGGCATAGCCTCCAGGAGATTTTGATCATTATAATTAGGTTAATTGTATAAATGTTTCTAAAGTCAAAATGTAGATAGCCAGATTCATTGCATGTGCCTGTAATTCCAGCACTCAGGAGATCAAGGCAGGTGTACTGAGTTCAAGGCCATTCTGGCCTACAAAATGCAGTCTGTCTAAAGAAAAAGAAATAGGAGCTGAGGGAGTGGCTTGCTTGCTTCACACTCCAGGGGTTCTGTCACTACCACTACATAAGATGGGCATGATGGCATGTACCTATAATCCAGCACTGAGGAGGGAGCGGCAGGAAGATAAGAAGTTCAAGGCTATATAGCAAGTTGAAGCCAATCTGGAATACAGTGAGGTCCTATGTCCAGAAAAAAAAGGTAAATTAGTGAACAAAACAGGGGAGAATGCTCTGGAAGGAGGGCCAAAGCCCTTTTTGAAATGGCACAGATCCCCTTGGCTAACAACAGGGTTCCATCCCCACAAATCCATCATGGCCTTGACTTAGTACAATGAACTCCCCCAACATCTTGGCAGCACTTTTCAGGGGAAAAGTCCATAACTCAAGTCAACACACAGCATTTTCAAATCATCGTAAGTCAAGATCATCAGTATTTCTACATTGCAGTGATCTCTGGATCATTACTTTCTCACCTTTTTCTCATGAGTTAGATTGAAGAGAAAGTGTCAGTAGTTGGTTCTGGGCAGAAAGTCAGACTCAGAAGGGAGGAACAGTACTCATGATGGCTCCATATTCAAGGCCCTACACTGGCCTTCATCCTGCCAAGGAGAGCCTGTTTGGAAATCAGAAGGCATGTACTGTTGAGGCAGCTGTGTTGAAGTGTGGCTCTGAGGAAGCTTGGCCAGGGTCGAGCTGAAATGACCTCGTCTTCAGGTGCTTGTGTTTGTAAATCAAAGTTGAATGAAGTATAAGAGCGTGTGTTTGCCCTCCTTGTCTCTGTTGCTTTTAGGAGACAAGTGGCAGACTTGTGACGAAGCATAATGGCCTGTAGACATATGTACCATCTGGCCTCCTGAAATAAAGTCTGCCAACCTTCTGCCAACCTTCCTTTAGAGCAGAAACATGTGTTAGCCTGTAAAAGTCATTTGAACCACATACAAAATGTTGCAGTTGCCATCAGAAATGCAAAATGGTAGGATGTTATATCATGACAATCTTTTTAAGAAAAAAAATTAAGGTTTACTTTGTGTTTTGCCTGCATGCACGTATGTGACCATCAGAGGCCAGAAGAGGGTGGTGGATTCCCTGGAACTGGAGTAGCAGATGGTTGTGAGCCACCATGTGAGTGCTGGGCCTAGAACTCTGGTCCTCCTGAAAGAACAACTGCTCTAAACCATTGAGCCATCTCTTCATCCCTTCGTGACACTCTTAGTGTCATGTGGTTCTGAGAAGTGGTAGCTAATGCAACAAGACACGAAAAAGAAATTATAGACACTCAGGTTGGAAAGGTTCTGGCAATAGTGGAGACTTTTTCTATTTCTGTCTACATTTCCAATAGTGATTATATTATTTTCAAAACATTCAAGTCTGTATATTGAATATAAATGACTTGGATATCAAATAGCGTTCTTTGTGTTGGATCATTTATCAATTTGATCTCTATAATTTTGTTTGCTCTTCTGAGATTTTGCTGATTGCCTTCAAACAGCGCTCTAGGAGCAAAGAGGGGTTAAAAGGAAGGAGAAAGGGAGGTAGAGGCCTTGGCAATGTAGGGTTATCTTCCCCCTAGAATCTGCTTGTGTCTCTTCCCCATCGTGTCCCTCATGTACCTCATGAATATGGAACATGTTTGTGGTAATGCTGGCCGTGGCACACTTGTGTTCTATAAACCTTTCACTTTTTGTTTCTAACAGTGACTGCTTCGTTCACCTTTCAAATCCAAACATCGCAACAATGAAGGAAGACGTTCTCTACCATTTCAACCTCAGCACTAGCACACATGATTTCCCTGCTATGTTTGGAGATGTGAAGGTAAAAAGCCCAGGCTTTGATTCTATGGATTGTCTTACAGTTAACTTCCACTTTGGTGCAGCTCACCTCCTTGCAGATGATTGACAAGGGGCAGGACTACATTCTATCTTTATCAGACTATTGCCATTGTTACCCTTTATTTATAGGAACTAGCAAGTCAAAGAGAACAAGTGTTAACTACTGCTCTGTAGGCCTCTACTTCATTTCTTAGAACTTTTTGTTTGTTCGTTTGTTTGTTTTGTTTTTTGAGACAGGGTTTCTCTGTGTTGTTTTGGATCATTTCCTGGAACTCACTCTGTAGCCCAGGCTGGTCTCGAACTTACAGAGATCCACCTGCCTCTGCCTCCCGAGTGCTGGTATTAAAGGCGTGTGCCACCACCTCCCGGCTCTCTTAGAATTTTCATATGGGAGTGAACAGCATGTGACTCTCCTGAACCATACAAGGTGGCCTATGCCTAGAGTTGCTGCAACTCCAAAGACTGAGGCAGGAGAATCACCTCATCTCAGGAGTTTGCTGGCAGCCTAGACAACGTAGAGAGCTGGGGAGGACTTCCAAGAGGTACAGTGTCAGTATGGAGAGTCTGTATGATCACTGCTTGTAGTTGAAGGTGTATATTGATGATATCTGAGGGACAATTTGATGAAGACACCTCCCATACAAAGTGTTCATTTCTCAGTGCTAATTTTCCGAAATTTTTATAAAATTCCTTGTTAAGATTTGTTTCTAATTGACACCTAAGTATGTGTGCACCATTTCAAGGAACAGGGTGACGTTTCAGTTCACGTCTGTGATGTGAAGTGACAAGCAGAGTGGGCGGCACCACGTTCACAGCTCAGGCACGGATTGTTCTTGGGGTGCAGAACACTCAGGGTCCTGTCAACTGGCTGTCTTGCAGTTTACAGTTATAGTTACAGTTGTGTTAACTACAGTTCCCATACTACAAAAACAGGACTCTTTAGTGTCTAATCTTGATAAAGGTGAATTAACACACTGAATTAAAAACCAAGACAGGCTCAGAACACTGAAGCTGGGCCCCATCTGCCACAGGTAGAACTAACTCATCTTTGGTAGCAAATGGTGGGCAGCTTTCATGTTTCATTAATTCATTGAATTTCCATTAATCCCAATATTGCTAATCTATTCTTTTTATTGCAGGCCATAGAAATGTCCTTTCATATTTAGAGATGCGTTTATTTCTTTTATCTTCAGATTCCATTAAATCACTTTTTCACTATTTACTATTCTTTAGCAAAATAAAAGTGTCTCCTCCACCTACAAATGCCCAACCCCTACTGGCCTGCTATTCTTGGCCACTCAGGTGACCAAGTAGGAGAGTGATTGGTGGTCCATTCTAACACTGGGTCATAGGACTCTGGTCACATGAGGTGAGGGATTCCAACCATCTCAATCTAAACCCGAATTCCCTTCTAGCACCCTAGACTGCCTCCCACCTGGTGTGTTAGGCCAAGTATGGTGCCCGTTGCCTTTTCAGAGACAGCAAGAGTCTGGGTCCCTGCGTGTGTGGAGCTGACTGCACTGTGCTCAGGGTGCCTGTCCTGAGCAGTCAGTCCTAGACCAGTGCTACTAAAAACTCCCTAAGGAAGTTGATTGCTCACCGCCTTAGATACACTTAGTACAGGTCAAGCCCGAAAACTTGCTAGAAAGTTCCCAGATGACCCCAATGCTGCCGGTCGATTTGAAGACCTCTAGTGACGCCATGTATTGACGAGGTCCCGATTCTCTGGTTTCAGTTCGTGTGTGTGGGTGGAAGCCCTTCCCGGATGAGTACCTTCATCAGGTATGTGGCTGCCGAGCTGGGCCTTGACCATCCAGGGAAAGAGTATCCCAACATCTGTGCAGGCACTGACCGCTACGCCATGTATAAAGTCGGACCTGTGCTGTCTGTGAGCGTGAGTACTTGCTTTTCACTTGGATTTGGTCTCCATGTTCTGCAAGGCCTTGTGCCCGCACTTCTTCCTTTGTGTGTGAACAGTTGGACAGCTGGCACCCTATCGTTTGTTTACTGTAAATGGCTGGGAGCATGGTGAGCTCCCAGCAGCTGGGATCTGGGCATGAGTAAGTCCTAGGCTCCAGCCCTTAAGGCTTAGCTTCCTGGATAGCCTCGGTATACAAAAGCAGATAGACATGTAAATATGCACAGCTGTTCACTCTGTGTAGGGGTGGCAGGTGCTGAGGAGGGCTTCCCTGCCTGGCCCAGGGCTGTAAGAAGAGCCACATGCCAGGTCTCCATGCCTCTCCAATCTCACAGTGACTGGCCTGCTTTATAACACAGGTTCTGTGATCAATAAAAGTGAATACAGAAAAATCTCCAGTATCCTGTCTAAGGGATCGTTTTCTAACGTTTGATTTCCTTTGGCAATAATATAATGAAGAACTACAGCTCAGTGGTGGATCCCTTTCCTGTTGAGATGTGTGTTTTGACACTAGTCAGCTAGACCTCCAAGCATATCAGTTATGTAGAATCACCTAATAGCAAAGGCATCTTGTGGAAGCATTTCCTGGGTTTGACATTCTGAAAGGGGTGGGTCCCTTTGCTGTAGGGCTCTGCGATAGGGACAGCACCCTCCTGGGGATAGGAGATGTGAGTGTCGGAGGGTCTTTGAAAGGCATGTGGAGTGGGGTTGCATTGCAGAGGTAAGGAGGATATGGCCAAGGCACAAGTGCAATGTCAGTACAGTGCCTGATGTCGGGGATTGAGGAACCAGCTGGTTGCCTTGTTTCGCTAAACTGGAGAGGGCAAAAGAAAAGTGCTGTGATCAAACCTTATCCAGTATGGTGGGCCTTTGTGCATGGCTTCAACTGTCAGGAAGCAGTGTTTGCTACTTATTGATAGCGGCTACTTCCTCCTGCTCTGAAGGCCGTGTGAGTCAAGTGAGGCAGGTCATGTATAGTACAGCTCTGTTAATACTAGAAGCCTGTCCATTTCTACATGATGATTTTATTAGTGGAAGTACACCACATAAAACGTACAGTAATCTCCTTCCCCACACGGGCTTTGTTCCAAAGGATGTCTCAAGGCAAAAGTGTAACAAAACCGATCAATACAAATAGCACTCCTTTTATAGACATAAGCCTATGATGCATTTTAGTTGTGAATGAACCAGGTATAGCAAAAGAGTGGTAATAATGACTAATACAGCAGAATAATTATAACTGTATAATATAATGAGTTATGTGAATGTTCTCCCTCTCAGTCTCATTCTGTGCAAAGCTTTGTAGTCTTTGGATGACTTGAACGCAGGGTGAGTCCTTTGTTTGGAGGGACTTCTGCATGCGTTGATGAAAGCACAATGTTGGGCTGAGCTGCTGCTGCATTTCTCTCTGGTTTCAGCATGGCATGGGCATTCCTTCCATCGGGATCATGTTGCATGAGCTCATCAAGTTGCTGTACCACGCCAGATGCTCCAACATCACCATCATCCGCATCGGCACTTCAGGCGGGATAGGTGAGGCCTGAGGATTGATTCTGGCCCAGGAGTGGTGAGTGGTGGGTGGGATGGAGGAGGGGCCAGAGCCCAGCAACCTCTCCAAGATGGTGTGAATACACTGGGGATTGTTCAAGGGCCTTCCTCTCTGCCTATCTCCTCATTCCATCAGAGTGTGTATTGGGGGGTGGAATAAAAAACTAACAAAAGGGGACTGAAATTAGCTGAGAAGTTCCTAATCATTGACACTCCCCGCCCTCCCGCAAAAAAAAAAAAAAAAACAAAAACCGAAAAAAACACCAAACCAAAAACTAAAAACCAGCCAACCAAAAAACAATCCAACAACCTCTCCCCCCACAAAAGCCCACAGACAAACAACCTAAGAAGCAAAGAAGAGGTTTTTTCTTTTTTTTTAAACGTTTTATAAAATCTTTATTGACAAATAATTCACATAGTATACAATTTGCCTGTTTGCACAATTTCATAGACTTTAGTCCAGCATCTTCATAGGCCCATGACACCATCACCACTTTCTATTTTAGAACATTGCTGTCTTCAACTTCATACACATAATGTATGGTGATTACATTCTGCCTTATTTTTTTAAGTGAACATAATATTTGCAATTGTAACCATTTTTAAGTTCACAATTCAGTGGCATGAATTACATTCAAGATATTAATTACACTCATGATATTCATTAATTACACTCGTGATATTAATTACATTTGTGGTACTCATTGTTTACATTTGCAGTATTCATTCAATAACTATATTTATGACATTTATTAACTACATTAATTGATTGATTTATTACATTCATAATATTATGTCCCAATACTACTGTCCGTTTGTGGGGCTTTTCCATCACACAAAACAGAAACTCTGTGCTTAGGAAATCATTGCTCTATATTCCTTTCTTCTCCATCTTGAGATAACATCTGATCTTACAGAAGAGGTCTTGAAGGAGACTGCAAAACGCTGTTCATTTGCTCTGCAAAAGGCTGTTGATTTGCTCTGGTCTATTTTCAGTTATAAAGACTAGGTCTGCTTGGGCTCATGACTGTGGCCCATAGCTGAGTAAAGCCTTTCTGGTAGAGTCTAGGGATGGCACAGGGGTTCATCATGTATGTGAGACAGGGAGATCTGCCCCGGCCTCCACCACTCATCCACCATCAATTTCAGTGAATGAGTTCATCCAGCCTTTAGAACAGAGCACCAGTCCCTTCTCACAGGCCCCACCCAGTCCCAAGTCTTCCTAGTTCATAGTGGAGATTATCTTTCAGGAGTGTGTGTGTGTGTGTGTGTGTGTGTGTGTGTGTGTGTGTGTGTGTGTTGGGCAGTGTCATACCATAGCGTAAGTAAGTAAAAGTCTGAAGCCAGTTCTTATTTGACACTAAGGAACTAAAGTCACTGTAGTAACTAGTCTCTAGAAATTTTCGTTCCCACCAGGAACACAAAGCCATTGATAGGAGACTGTATCGGTCCAGGGACAGTATAGCCTTAGATTTAGGCATCCGGGTCTTCATACATTGCTCTTGGAAGGTAGGATTTCAAACTCCTTAGCAGTGGTCACATTGTATAAGAAAATATAAACCTGCCAGGCATGGTGGCCCATGCCTTTAAGCCCAGCTCTTGGGAGAGAGAGGCAGGTGGATCTCTGTGAGTTTGAGGCCAGCCTGGTCTACAGAGTGAGTTCTAGGACAGGCTCCAAAGCTACACAGAGAAACCCTGTCTCGAAAAACCAAAAAGAAATATATATATATCCAACTGGAAAAGAAGAACAGGGTATTACCCTTAGAAACATGCAGGTGCTCCAGGAAGGCACACCTCCAATGCAGACCCTGCAGAGATGGCTGTTGCTGGATGCAGAGAAAAACGAGTTAGTCAGGAGTCGGAAAGGATTGAGGCTGTTTGTAAGGCACATGTGGTTTTTCTATACTTTGTCTGCTTTTGGATCTGGTTGAAAGTTTACAAAGTAAAGATAATCTGGAATGATTAAACTAACATCATGGTCACCTAGTTGGAGGAATGCTAGTCAGTGGCAACGCCTGGGAGACAGACTTTTGGTAAGGGATACAGCGACTCCTGGTGGGATTGCTGTTCTTTGCTTCTCCTTGCTTACGGCAATGGTTCCAAGCAAAATCCCAGCTAGGAAAAGCTCTGACTAGGAAAAGGGACAGAGGGCTTTGAGCATATGCTGGGGTACTTCGGTACTTAGCTGGGTCGATGGGTCACGGCCATTGTGCCTGTTCTCTGCTGCGCTGCTCTGTCACCCTGTGTAAGCATGACACCCGTGTCTTCCTCTCTCAGGTCTGGAGCCTGGCTCTGTAGTCATCACGCAGCAGGCAGTGGATGAGTGCTTCAAGCCGGAGTTTGAGCAGATTGTCCTGGGGAAGCGGGTGGTCCGCAGCACCAACCTGGACGCACGGCTGGTGCAGGAACTGCTGCAGTGCTCCTCGGACCTGAATGAGTTCCCCACGGTTGTGGGCAACACCATGTGCACCCTGGACTTCTATGAGGGTGAGCGGAAGTGAGGGCGTGGCGGGTCCAGGGATCCCTTGCCCACCCCAAGCCCACTTTGTGATGGTGTGGTACCGTCTCTGGTGGGGCACCTTCAGGTGGGTTGCTAACCCAGTCACCGTATTTGTAACAATGATTGGAGCAGCTATCTACCCCTTGAAGACAGGCAGGGGCCAGATGGGCCCCCCGCATCCCTGTGTCCTGATGGCATTTATAACATGGTGCCCAAGTGTAGGCTCTGACTGTGTGCATATGGTTTTCCCGTCTTCGTGTGCTGCAGGGCAAGGCCGTCTGGATGGTGCCCTCTGCTCCTACACAGAGAAGGACAAGCAGGCCTATCTGCAGGCAGCCCATGCTGCAGGTGTCCGAAACATCGAGATGGAGTCTTCGTTGTTTGCCACCATGTGCAGTGCCTGTGGCCTGAGAGGTAGGAAGACGCGGGATGGCCTCGGGGTCCCTTTTCTGGCTCTTTCGCTGGCCCATCACAGCAGGCCCCTCCTGGGATCGTGGCAATGGTGATTTCTGACTTGTGTCTGCCGTGGTCAGCTTTTGGCTAAGGTGTCATCCCCTACAGCCCTGGTACACGTGCAATGTCTTCATTGTCACACAGCAAAACACTGGGTCCTCAGTGTTCTTGCAGCGATTTCCCAGCCCCTTGAGAAGGGTCACAGCTCACATAGAAAGTAGCTGCCCCAGCCCTGCCAAGAACATGGCTTTCTGAAGACTAATCCACCCTATTGTCTAGACCTGAGCATCCTTCTGATTGAACATTACCTCTCAGAACTATCTGTGCCCCATGGTCTGGGACAACATATATCCTGCAGGGCTGCATGGGGCAGCCAGGAGCTGGCCCTGGAACTGGCTGGAATTTCTTCTGGCAACAAAGGCAAAGTCCATAGGTTAGAGTGGGGACCTGCCAGAGTTGCCAGAGGGTGTGTCCCAGGCCATCCCCACAGCCCTCCCTCCCATCCCTGGCCTGCACACTGCACTCCCTGGACCTGGCACTCCTCCTTGGGGAGCTGAGGAAGGTGTCTGACCCTGCCTTGATGAGACCTTTGCTCTTTGCAGCGGCTGTGGTATGTGTCACCCTCCTGGACCGACTGCAAGGGGACCAGATCAACACCCCCCATGACGTGCTGCTAGAATACCAGCAGAGACCTCAGCGGCTGGTGGGCCACTTCATCAAGAAGAGCCTGGGGAGGACCTGAGGCTCTTGTCCTTGGCACTCAGGACAAGCCTCTGCAGCTACTGGCCAATAAATCTATTTTTCATATCCCATTGTGTGGCTTGGTGTCTGCTTTATACAAGAACGCATGGGCTGGGCAGTGGTGGCGCACGCCTTTAATCCAGGCACTCAGGAGGCAGAGGCAGGCGGATCTCTGTGAGTTTGAGGCCAGCCTGGGCTACAGAGTGAGTTCCAGGAAAGGCGCAAAACTACACAGAGAAACCCTGTCTCGAAAAACCAAAAAAAAAAAAAAAAAACAAAAAAAAGAATGCATGGAATTGGGCTGCATTTGACACTGTTCAGGATCGTTCTAAATAAATGAAAACTTTCAGATTTTATTTCAGAGGTGGTCAGATTTCATGTCACTAAACAAGAAATTTGGTATTGTGCCATAAAACAAATTTCCCTATGTATTTTGAAAATTCTATGCAGTCATCCCTTGATAGCTGCAGATAGGCTTCAAGAATGACAGAAGCCTGTTGTCAGGGAGAAGAGCGCAGGAGAGCCATCCCAGTCCCTGAAACCCTCTTTCCTGTGGGACTTAGCAACACTGAGACTTTTTCCCCCATTCCCACAAGCGGTGGTCAAGCTCAGGGTGGACCCAGATGGTGCTGTACCACCCTCTGCTGGCTAATCTAGGTAGTGCAAGCTCTCCGACCAGAAATTAAAAGGCTTGCAGCACCCGGGCGCATAATGGTGTGGCACAGCTATAGGAACCAGTTTAGGGCCTGACTTGCAAGAAAGGTAGTTCAACAGAGCATCTCATTTGCATCTAATAAGCACCAGTATGCTGCTGTCACAGTTGAGCTTGTGGGTCTATTTGCGTTACTGGGATAAACACTGTCAAACCAACTGGTCGTCTTCTCACAGCAAGTTATGCAGACTGTGGCTGGGTTTTCCCTGATGGACCAATTCCTCCCATTTAGAACTCCAGGGTCTTGCCATGCCTCAGGGCATGCTTTGGAGTTGGGCTTAGAATGGCATCCCCTGACGCCAAGTCACAACTGCTTATCATTTTGCAAAATAGAAATGTAAAGACGTTACCAATGACACTCCAGAGTTTACCCCCAGGAAACATGGTGTTTGTTCCCATGTCTCCATGATGAGGAAGCCCACTACTTTCTATATCGCTTCTTCCTGTGCAGCCCACTTCCATAACAGTAATAACAATGTCACCCACCGGAAGTGAAGGGAATGATGGTGTGTGTCTTTGCCACAAATCCTAGCATTGACTAAATTTAACCTGTGCAAACATGTGTGATTTGGTAATTCACCTCTTGTCTTAAGCCTGCTGCCTTAACTGCTTGGAAAAAGTTTACATGGCTCAGAAAATGTGGAAAAGAATGTTCATGGTGGTAATGCCCTTCATAGCAATGCTGGGAGCAGCTGGTAACCACCCATGTGGCAAAGAGCAGATGTGTACAGTTTGATGTCCTTAGGTGAATTTGGATAGCTTCCCTCTTGATGTAAAATGATCTCAGACAATGAAACCAAATTGCTGTATTCACCATTTTATAGAAATGTCAGAAACAGGCAAAACTAAAATGATTACCACATGGTATGATTAAAACTAGAGGCCAGACAGCCCAGCAGAGATGGAGAAACCATATCTGAGAATCTCCTTTGTGGGGAAGGTGGGCTGCATTTGGGAGGGTCTGGAACTTCTAGAACACCAGAGAAGTTCTGTTTTTCACATCAGTATTTGTACACGTGAGCTCCTGTTTTATCGTTTTTTATACCTAGTTACGTGGTCATCATAAACAAGCCCCTGGCAGATGTATATAATAGCTAATGAGATGCCACCTGACTAATCACAACCCTGATTAGTTCAAGCTGGGTTTTTAAAATGAGCACTGTAGAGTCAGCAAACATCACGGAGGTGCCCGTTTTCATTAAGTATTTTCCAGTTACTAGATGCAACTGTGCAGACCAAGTGTAAAAAAAAAGTAGTAACCATTATTGGCCTAGAACTTGTGGCTTGGAAGGTCCATGACCGATCCTGCCTCAGTCTCTCCCAATTTTCCTTACACCCAAATGTCAGATGACACTGAGGCCTCAGATGGACAAAGTTTCAGTATTTGTATGAGGTTCAAACTGCTTTTCACATACTCAGGTACCCTCAAGCACTATCTGTTTGTGTGGTATTAGTGCCCGTGTACACAGGTACATACAGCTGCGCATACATGTGGAAATGTATTGTTATGATTGTTGTAATAAAAAGCTGAAAGGCCAATAGCTAGGAAGAGGTTAGGTGGGACTTCTGGGGACATAGACGACTCTGGGAAGAAGAAAGATGGAGTTGCCAGCCAGACACAGGGGGGAAACAGGAGGTGCAAGATGGGCTAGAGGTGAAATCTACATGGTATAATACAGATTAATAAAAATATGGGTTAATTTAAGTTATGAGAGCTAGCTAGGAATAAGCCTAAGCTATAGGCTGAGCTTTCATAATTAATAAGAAGTCTCTGTCTCATTATTTGGGAGCTGGCTAGTGGGACAGAGAAAGACTCGCTACATATGGTGTCCAACATGGGGGCATGTATTTCCACATAAGATCTGAGAAAGCTTTTTAAAAAAGTTCCAAAAATGCAAACATGGAGCCAGATACAGCTTCCTAGTCCTATAGTCTCTCAGGTGGGCTATGGTGTACAGAGACAAGGCTCCTGGTTGGTGTTTGTGGGCTGGAGCCAGCTGTTTAAGATTGGTCTCACACAATTAGAGAACGTGGTAGGCACACAATGAAGTCAGGTTCAGACCCAGAAAACCTCTGAACAGATATACTGTGCTTAAAAATGTGCTTAGATGCTGAAGAAAGAAAAGAAAATGGGTATAGACAGTCATAGAAGAATAAATAGTTTAAAAATAATTAAGTCTTTAAAGAGAGAGTAAAGTAATATAAAAGGAATAAGCCATACAAAGATGGGAAATACACAGGGTGTCTAGTCCTGTATAGTGTTTTGTTGATTTTGAATTTTTAAAATGCTAATGAACAAAAAACAATAGCTGCTTAGAAATATTGGACTACAGAAACTGCTAAACTGTTAAAATTGTCTTGGCTTCAGAATGGAAGTTGTTATATTGGGGGAGAGGTTATGGTTTTGTTTCCATAGGAAATGAAATGCTATGGATTCCTTTAAAGTTAATTGTGATTAGATTTGATTGGGGGAGACTTCCTGAAAATCTTGGCTGCAGACATTTAAAAAAACAAAACAAAAAAACAAAACAAAAAAGACTGCAGGACAGGTAATGAATATGCTGTCCCCTCTACTATGGGAACAGCTCTGAGACAGGATGAGACATGAAAAATCTTGTTGGCTATGGAGTCCTCATGACTTATTATAGCATGCTATCGTTTCTTATGACATGGATAGAGGTTTGGTTATACAGTCCAAACAAACTTATAAAATTAACAGATTCATTTTAACTGCTCAAACATAAAACAAAAAATCTTTAACTGACTCGTGCACACTGCACATTCCATACTTGTGTTAATATAGATATGTATGTTACTTTTAAAAGTTCGTGTGTTTGCAGAAAAAAAAGGACCAAACACCAATGAAGACAAGTAGTCCAGATGATCCAGCCTCTCAGAATGCCTCTGTTACAGTTTCCTCAAAATTCTGCATCCAAAACAACTTCAAAGTTGCTATTTGAAATGGTCCAGCCTCATGTACTATTCCAGCCAGGACTTCAGATAAGCTCTGAACTTTCCCATTACACAGCAACTGGACACCAAATGATACAGCTAGCTATCCCAGGACTTGACCATGATCTCAATTTTCTGAAGGGGTCCCCTAAAGATGTTGTCACCCCCAGACAACAGGAAGCAGTCTAGAGAACATGATGCCCACATTCCCAAGAGGTGGGGTGGGTGGTTTTTGGTCATTTGGTGGGTTATGGATGTTTGTCATCATTTAGGAGGGTTGGTTACAAGTTGTTATTAGTAATTCTTGTGGGCCGCAAGAATATATTATAGAGATTCAGCTGTGTATTAAAGCTATACTTTGACCAACCAAGGGTCTGTCAAATGGGAAGCCATTTATCACAGAATATTTGGTGTTATACAGCCTTAATATTCAGCTGTACCTTGCTATGAATTTTTTGTGGGCCCATATATTACTAGACCATTTGGCAAACAGTTCAGCTTCTCAAACCTGCTGAACCTGCTGAACCTCTAGGTAACTAACTCCTCCACTGAACCTAGGAGACAAGCAGGCTGTAGATGCATAGCTTTGCTTCTTGCACAAATGAAGCTCAGACCATCCCCTTCCTTCAGGCCTAGGGGCATGGCAGAGAGATTAACTGAGGACAATAGAGCTTTTTGCATAACCAGGGACAATAAAGACTGAAGCGGAATTCCAGAGGCAGACACATGGCCAGAGAGAGGAGAAGAAGACAGAGATTTGGTAGAGGGTAAGGCAGATCTCTTGTGGGGTTTATCAGGGCCAGGGGTAAGGAGCCAGGAAGGATAGATGGAGGACAAAGGAACAGAGGATGAAGATCAGGTCAAAAGCATAGGAGCTTACTAAAACTATCAGGACAGGAAAACTGGGTACAGAGAGGAGCTGAATGTGAGGACAGAGCTGAAGCTGTATAGACAGAATTTTGTCATAGAGGAATAAAGTTAATGGACAAAAGAGCATAGAGTACATAGGTTCCTTTCCCTCAGATACCCCATGCCTGATGCAGTGTCTTCCCCAGGACTCTGGGAGGAATTTTCTCAGGGCTGGAACTTGGGAAAATTCTGTTATCTTTAGGTAATGGTCAGGGAAAAAGCTGAACCAAGGAGATTAGATTTAGGGATCTCTTCCTGAAGGGAAAAAGGGGAGATGTAGTAGAAATGATGGGATAAAAGGGTGGATTATTGAGTCTACTTTTGAACAACCAGTAGTATCAAATATTTTACATTGGTATGGATTTTTGTATATTGATACAAATTTAAGGTTATTTTTGTTATACTGTATATATGTTTCTACTTTTTTTTTCTTTGAGACAGGGTCCCTCTGTGTAGCTTTGGAGCCTGTCCTGGAACTCACTTTGTAGACCAGGTGCTGTGGATATGGCTCTGTACAAATAAAATGTTGATTGGCCAGTAGCCAGGCAGAAAGTATAGGTGGGACAAGGAGAGAGGAGAATTCTGGGAAGTGGAAGGCTGAGTCAGTGAGCCGCTGCCAGCCGCTGCCATGACAAGAGAGATGTAAGGTACTGGTAAGCCATGTGGCAACTTATAGACTAATAGAAATGGGTTAATTTAAGATATAAGAACATCTAGCAAGAAGCCTGAGCCATTAGGCCAAACAGTTTAAATAATATAAGCATCTGTGTGTTTATTTTGTAAGTGGGTTGTTGGACTGCTGGGGCTTGGCGGGACCTGGAGAGAAAACTCTAGCTACAACCAGGCTAGCCTCAAACTCACAGAGATCCTCCTGCCTCTGCCTCCCGGGTGCTGGGATTAAAGGCGTGCGCGACTACCGCCCGGCTTGTTTCTACTCTTGTTTAAAGTCTTGTACCTATGTAGCTCATTAAAAAATGTAATGTATAATTAAGAAATTCAGCCGGGTGGTGGTGGAGCATGCCTTTAATCCCAGCACTTGGGAGGCAGAGCCAGGTGGATCTCTGTGAGTTCGAGGCCAGCCTGGGCTACCAAGTGAGCCCCAGGAAAGGCGCAAAGCTACACAGAGAAACCCTTTCTCGAAAAACCAAAAAAAAAAAAAAAATATTCAGGTTAGTAGTTATCTATAATAATTAAAATTGTAGTTATGTTAGGTATGCTTTCAAGGTTAAATGGAGATATATTTTAGATATGTTGGTGGTCTTCAAACACTTCAGAGACCTACAGAATATGGCAATTAAGATGTTTTAATAACCTAAGGCTTTTATAACAATGAGACATGTCTGCTCCTGGCAGCACTGGTCCCCTCGCCCCTTGTAAGCCTCTGACACATTCAGTGAGTGGTACAACAAGGGTTTTCCTGACTTTTTCATTAGAAGCTTTGCACATGAAACAACCTGCCAGCCGGAGATCTTTCTGCACCACTGTATGAGTGAGAACTCAAAGCTATCCAGGGGTGGGTGCGGCGCAGACAGAATTCCACTTTCATTTACCCAGCGACAAGAGGGAAGACCAGTAATAACGTGGGGACTTGAGGTATTGCTCAGTGATAGAGCATTTGCTTAGCATGTGCAAGACTCTGGGTTCTGTATACACACACACACACACACCCCAACAATGTGAACTTCAATATCTCCCTAAGAGGTAACTGGTCTTCATATCCCTGAGAACTCCCTAGTTAGGTGGGGGCATGTGACTTTCCCTTGTAATATAAAAAGGCTGGACTCTTACTGTTTGTACTGGATACTTTTATGGCAACTTGACACAAGCAAAAGTCATGCAGAGAAGGGGACTTCAATTAAAAAAATGCTTTCATAAAATTGGGCTGTAGGCAAGCCTGTAGGGCATTTTCTTAATTAGTGATTGATGAGGAGGGACCAGCCCTGCCACCCACCCAACTGTTGAACAGTTCTTGAAGGGAGGAGTGAAGATTAAAAAAAATAGATATGAAAAACAGAGATCTAAAAAATAATACCTAGTATAATAGACGTTAAAAAAAAAAAGACAGAAAGCCGGGCGATGGTGGCGCACGCCTTTAATCCCAGCACTCGGGAGGCAGAGCCAGGCGGATCTCTGTGAGTTCGAGGCCAGCCTGGTCTCCAAAGCGAGTTCCAGGAAAGGCGCAAAGCTACACAGGGAAACCCTGTCTCGAAAAACCAAAAAAAAAAAAAAAAAAAAAAAAAAGACAGAGACACAGAATAGCATTGGGAGGGCTCTAAGTCAATACAACAGTCATCCCGAGTTTATTCCTCTTGGGCTTTTTATACACCAGCAAGGGGAGAGGCAAAAGATGCCCCCCCCCCCAAGGACACCATGGTTCAAGGTACAAAGTACAGACAAGTGTAAACATGTCCTTAATTCTCAAAACATCTAGTAGCCACGCCTTATGGCAAAACATCTTGTAACTAGGCCTTGAAGTATAAGACATCTGGTAACTACACTTTAGGCCAAAACATCCTATTATGCAGCCTTGTGGGGCAAAACAAGCTTGGACTCTCTGACCTTGAGTCAAAATGAAATAAGGCCACACTATGGAGTCTGTGGGTCTCCACACAGCCCATTGTGCATGGTGCCATCCCTAGGCTGGTGGTCCTGGGTTCTATAAGAAAGCAGGCTGAGCAAGCCATGAGGAACAAGACAGTAAGCAGCACCCCTCCATGGCCTCTGTCCAGATCCTGCCCTGTCTGAGTTCCTATCCTGGCTACCTTCCCTCCCCAAGTTACTTTGGTCATGGTGTTTCATTGCAGCAACAGTTATCCTAACTAAGACACTGCAGTTTCTGAAAAACTTATGTGGACACAAGCCACTGGTTGCCTGGAAGGAAGACCCTTGCTTCCCACACAGGTGTTGGAGACTTGACTTTACTCATCAGGGGGGGTCCTGGCTGGTGCCAGTTGAATGGGAAGAGCTTTCAGAGTTGTGGGAACTCACAGTGGGCCATCATGACTTTGCCATGCTTGTGGAGTCAGGATGTGGGCACCAGGAAGTTGTCTGAAAGTCAGAGAGGGCACAGATGTAGACAGTGGCTGAGTATGTGTATGAAGCAACGAACAATTTTCAGGACTGTAAAAGGCTTTGGTGGGAACAGAGTTGGATGACTGGGAGGTGTCCTTCCAAAGTCAGCACAGGACTCTTTCTGAAGTGTCCTGGTTTTCTGTAGTGTCCTGTGACAACTATGGGAGGACCAAACAGCCGGAGGGCCCCAGGAACAAGTTCCTTACCTCACTCCATCTCTACTTCCTTAGGATTTCCTACAGGTGTACCTAGTGAAGTGCAGGGAGGGCCCAGGCGGGGGTGGGGGTGGGGGTGGGAGTGGGTGTAGGGGTGGGTGTAGGGGTGGGGGTGAGGGCTTGAACTTATAAGGGGCGGGTGGTTAAGGGTCCAGTTCTTCCTCAGAGAACTGAGCTGTACGTCTGTTTTCTGTGTGACCTGTCCTGGCTCCTGTTGTCCTCCTGGGTCTGTGCTCCTCTGACACCTCTCACTGGCTTCTAAGGGACAGATCCCTGGGCTCCTGCCATCAGCTTGCTAGAAGCAGACTGGTGCCATCTTCTTAGGTGTCCCCTGGGGTTGTGGCTCCCTTGTCACACCACTGAGGATGCTCTGTGCCAAACAAGGTTCCTACAGGGACAGAATTCAGAGCAGCACGCCTCAGGAGAGGCATCCCGTGCTTGAGAGGGGTGGAAGTGTCCAGAGGGGGCCAGCCAGGGCTGGGAATTTCATGTGTCATCCAGAGAGTCAGCTGGGAAAGAGGCATTCAGAAGAGGCAGTGACGGAAGACATGAGGGGACACATGTCACTGGCTGTCACTTTGTGATACTAGGTGAGAATGCCCAGGGGGTAGCATGGCATGAAAGGGATACCTGTTCCTCCTGGGCTCTCTTGCTGGGTCCCCCAAGGGGTGGGGTTGTTGGTTATCCTAATGGCAGATGAGGAGAAGCTGGATCTAGAGACTGAGGCCTGAAAGAGGTGGTGTGAACAGGGTACACTTGTGTCACAATGTTGGGGACAACCACGGCAGCACTGGGTGTGGGGAAAAGGAGCCCTTGAAGACCCAGTATCTACCACACAGCCCAGCACTTTCCTTTTCATGCCTGTGTTTCTCAAGCCCCGCCCCATGAATCTGTGGACATTTCCGTGAATACTGTCTTTAGTGGAGGGCAAGTATCTCAGGGCACTTAACAAAACACCATACTGGGTGACGTAATCATTCGATGTCTCACAACGCTGGTGCTAGAAGTTCAAGACCAAGAAGGTACAGGCAATGTTGCTTTTTCCCAGTGTTTCTCCCCTGACCTTGTAGATGGCCTCTTTTCCCTAGGTTTACCTGTGTCCTCATAGATGGAGACTTCAATGTTTCTGTACCTGTCATTGATATAATAAGATCAGGGATACTTCTTCCTAAGTCTACTGGTCAAACTAGGGTATGTCATCTCAACTAGATACTTAAACTTATTAAATTAAAAATCCGGACTAAAGATAAAATGTCAATAAAAATAAACTTGATTCCCATCAAGCATAGTGGTAAGAAAACAGGTTCTAAGGGGTGGTATAACTCAGTTGGTACAGTGTTTACCTAACATGCATAGAGCTCTGGGTTTGTTCCTTTACACCACATGAATGGCATAGTGGTGCATATCTATAGTTTGGGCAATAGAGGCAGGAGGATCAGAAATTCAAGATCATCCTCAGCTATACAGTGGGTTCCATGCCTGCCTAGGACACATGAAACAGACAAACCAAGGAAGAACCACATGGTGAGTGTGCTGTGCCAAAGACAGACTAACACGTGTGTCTTTCTGCAGTCAGAATTTATTGAATAACAATAAACTCATAAATGCAGCAGTTTAAAAAAAGATTTTATTATTTTTATTTGATGGGTTTGAATGTTTGCCTACATGTATGTGTGTGCACCACATGCATGCCTAGTGCCCATGAGGACCAGAAGAGAGCATCAGATTCCATGGAACTGTCATTATAGGCAGCTGTTAAGTGCCAAGAACCCAACCCCAGTCTTTTGCCTGAGCAGCAAGTTCTCCTAACAGCTGAGTCTCCAGCTGCAACAGTCTTTATTTGTTTTGTTTTTCAAGACAGGGTTTCTCTGTGTAGCTTTGGAGCCTGTCCTGGGACTCGCTCTGTAGCCCAGGCTGGCCTTGAACTCACAGAGATCTACCTGCCTCTGCCTCTGCCTCCTGAGTGCTGGGATTAAGGTGTGTGCCACCACGGCCTGGCCAAGCTGCAACAGTCTTAATGGCAGTCATTTGTCAGATAATTCTCTTTGGTAACCTGGCAGAGGCAAAGGTAGGCTCTTTTATTCTAATCTTAACCAGTAATATCAACTCTTACATCACATAGCAAATTCTGTCTGTCTGTCTATGTATTTGCATTTGTGTGGTTTATAAAATAATTACTAATAAAAGAGGTAAAATTAGAGTTCAAAAAATCTAAGCAGTGGGATGATGAAAGTGTAAGCAGAGTCTTTGTTGGTAAGATAATGGACCCAAGACCAGCTCCAACAAAGAAGCTGTAGTTGGTGCCACAAGAGAGTCAGGTTTGAGGGCAAAGCTGTGGGGTTGAGTCCAGGTATGAGGTAAAAGTGCAGAACCAGATCAGAGCAAGGATAGTGGGTTCAGGTCTAAAGAGGTGAATGAGTGGATGGGCAGAGAGGTAGGCCACACCAAGACCAACGGACTGACGGAGCTAAAGCCCTGGGGACAGTCGGGAGTTCTGTGGATCCTTGACAAACACATCGGTTATCAGAGAACAGGTCTGTGTGGGACTATCATCACCCTAGGGCTAGGTCTATCACTTTATGGGGTCCAGGTCTGGTGTGTTTAATCATTTGTTGCACCTGGTTTCTGTGACACATTTTTACCCAAGAGCAAACTTGTCCTCTTTCCTCAAAATGGAGTCAAAAGCTCCATTGTAAAATGGAGTCTCTCAGGGCAAGGCACAGCCTGAAAGGCACAGTTTCACACCATGTGGAGTAACTTAGACCTGGTTACAACAAATCTTGACAAGCCACATTTACCGTTTTTTGTTTCTTTGATTTTTGTAATTTTTAAAAATCCTTGCCTGAAGTGTTAATGGCAAACTGGCTACTTAAGATAGCTTAAGAAGGGTAGCTTTACCTAACATCGCATGAAATACTAAGGAACAATTCAATCATAATTGTTTGGATTATGTAAATTAAATAAATGGAATGCCATACATATTTATAAATGAACTTTAAAAATAATTATATTTTACGACTGCTTAAGAACAGTTCCCAGGGGCTGGAGAGATGGCTCAGAGGTTAAGAGCACTGGCTGTTCTAGAGATCAATTCCCAGCAACCACATGGTGGCTCACAACCATCTGTAATGAGATCTGGCGCCCTCTTCTGGCCTGCAGGGATACACGCAAACAGAGCATTGTATACATAATAAATAAATAAATATTTAAAAAAAGAACAGTTCCCAGCTGACCCCCTCCCTCCTCCATTCTTTTGTAATTTGAAAGTTTCCAGTATGCTGAACTGAGAGATAGAGGTTGCTTAGTGTCTCAGTCACTGCTAAGGAACATAAACTACTTAGCATTAATTACCAAGTGCAAGTTGACAATGCTTTTTTGAGTATTTGTGTGCTCTGTTCTAATATGGCATAGGGAACCCAAATGTATGGGTTTCCCCACAAGCATGAGAAGTTGTAATAGGCACGAAAATGTAGTAGGGTGCAAAGAAAATGTGTTTTCATAAGGGAGGATGGGGGAGTTGTTCTTTAGAGAAAAAGACAGCAATTTTGTTCTGAAGTAGATCGACTGGTTGTTCCAGAATGAGAAGCAAGAAAAGAAGAGGAAAACAAAACAGAATACCTCCCAAACCCAGTTAATATAAAAAATGTTTCAAAAGGTTAGAGGGTTCGCAGGAAGGGAGTTGTGCGTGTGCTCAAGAGTAGGTGGACTTACTTCTGTGTGGAGAACATCAGGAGAAGTAATGTCTTGGCTATTGTTCTTTCCCTCCGAAACTCTTGTTGAATCTGCCTTGGATATTGTGACAGTGTCCAGAGGTGGGCTTGTTAACAGCTGATTAAGTTGCTAAGAGGGATTTAGCACTTTCCCACGGAACCAGGTCAGTTCTCATTGTTACTGGAGTTATTAGGGTCACAGCGTGTGGCCTGGCAGCTTTAAGAAGCCAGACTCAGCTACTTGTCCTTAATATGCCGACTGAACAAGCAAACAGTAGAGCAAAGCAGAAAACATTTATTGATTATGGCCACGTGGGAAGAGGGGCAAAGATGTCCAGTGGTCTCATCCCTTGACTCTCTTTCAGGGTCCTAATGTGAGGGTAATGTTTAACTGGAAGACAAAAGGTCTGCATAGCTAAGCAGGTCCAGTCAAGGTGTGGTTTTGTCTATCATCATGGTGTAGGCCCAACTCCTTCCTGCAAAAATCCTTTGAGAACTTGTCTGTGGTATGCAAGTTCTCTTTCCAGGAGACAGGATCCCCATCTTGCTAACATCAAGATCTAGCCCTTTGCTTCTTCCAGAATGAGATTCCTTGGGAAGTTCTAATTCCTTGGGGGTCCATTGTTTCAATAACTTGATTGTCAAAGGAGGCACACAATCGCCCCTTTAAAACATCTGCATTCCTGCCAGGAAGGCTCTATCATTGTCATGAGTGCTCACACCCTTGGACGGCATTATTTACAGCAGGTGAGCAGGCTGGAATAAAACCAGCCTCCCACTCTCACGCTCCTTACCTCTTCATCACTGAACTACTTCCCTCTGACGTCTACGGTGCTACAAACAACACAAGGCTCTAAATAACCACATTTCCCTTATAAATTGCCTAGCTTCCGGCAAGTGGGGGTTCAGCAATAGAAATCTAACCGAGGCACAAGCCCTACCGTCAAAATCTGTTCTGGTTTTCTCATACTGTCAGTCTATTTTTAATAAAGACTTGTGAAACTTTCCTCCCTCCCTTTTAACCTATGTGAAACTCACCAAGGAAACAAAGCTCTTGTCAAAATATTTTGTTATGCTTCGTGTTTGCCTTTAGCAAGCACTTAATTACCCAAGAAAATGGAGTCTTGGCGACACTGAACAGTTAGATTTTGTGCTCACCTTGGTGACCTGCTGTTTTTCCCTCTAAGATTTGTTTTTACTTTATTAAGCTTTGTCCCATAATTATCTGTGGTCCTATTACATTGTTAAGATCTATTTGTTTCAGATACAATCTATATTGGTTCCTTTTCTCATCACGTGACAGGAAGCAATGCAAGGAAGGAAAGCTTTAATAGGGCTCCAGTTCTAGGATGCAGCCCATCCTGGCAGGTTCGTCATGGCAGAGGGCACTTGAGGCACCTAATCTACATTGTGATGAGAACAGGAGATAAGGGCTGGTCAGGCAGTCAGGAGCCTCAACATATTCTTGTCCTTGGTGGAAGCTGAAAACATCTTTGGTTTGGGGGCCGGAGAGATGGCTCAGTGGTTAAGAGCACTTTCTGCTCTTACAGAGGTCCTGGGTTTCTAGCCCTCACATCAGGCAGCTCACAACCTCCTGTCATTCCAGCCCCAGGGGTGATACCTCTGAGCCCTGTGAGCATCCACATACATGTGCACCCCCAACACACAGATAATTAGAAGTAAAATAAACAGCTAAAGGAAACATGCTAGGAGGGAGGGCTGATTTTTGTTCATGTTTCTCCCTCTAAATGAGCAGGTGTTTCTAGAGTCTGCATGTGAGGAAGCACTTGGGCATATCATGACTGGGCCCACTGGACCGATCCGCTGATGTCCCCTCGCATGCTGTACTGCAGTGTCTGGGAAAAAAAAATCTGATTAAAAGCCCCAGATGAATAGTTTGATGGTGTCCCATTCCGGGGACTGGCTCTTCCCCATAAGCGGGAGCTCTGCCTTGTTTCCTCTTAAGCTCCTAACTATGAGTCTATAATAAAACTTTCTAAACGCATCTTCCTATTGTCTGTGAATTCCATTCTTTGAATTTATAAGATAAGAACCCCAGAGATGGGCCACTAAGTTGATGGAAGTTTTGTGTGACCCTGAATATCTGATCTCCTAATTCCCAAGTTAAAGCCCATTGGAGCCAAGAGAGCAGCATCTTTCAACTCAACATTTCCTGTATTGAATCCACAGTCAGAAAGCAGAAAGAGGTCAATGCTGATACTGAGCTCTTTCTCTTTTTGATGAAGTCCAGGACATTAACCCATGGAATAGGGGAAGGGTCCCCAGTGGGTGGGACTTCTCACCTCAGTTAACCTAACATAGAAACCCCTTCACACACATGTCCATGTTACCTGAGCCTAAAGATCTTACTGATCTTGCTGCTTCTAGAGAAGCCAGCCAGGAGGCAGAGGTTGGTGGAAGAGACAGTTTTATATAAGCCTCACAGGAAAGCAGCTGCTGAAAAGGAAAACATCTTCAGGGTCTCTATGGAATGATAGGTTGAAGATGTCCATACCTGAAAGCACCTTCTTGGTAAGGTACAACTTCTTCTTTATAGACTTCTTTTTCTTTCTTCCTTATTTTTCTTCTTTTTTTGTTTTTTCTAGACAAGGTTTCTCTCTGTAGCCTCTGCTGTTTGTCCTGGAGCTCAGAAATGTGTGTTTGTAAATGCTCTGTCTGATGAAGACAAGCTTGACATAATGACCGCTGAGGACTCCCAGAACTACCTACAGCTTTCATCTGTAAGACATACCAAGCTGGAGTGAACTGAGGAAGGAAGACAAAACTCTCCCAGGGTTTGAGATTTAAAATGATCTGTGTGTGCGTAGAATCTTTGCCTGCTCTCGTAACTTGAATTTAATGGAGAGCAAAACATCAATGCATAACTTCTTCAAATCTTCTTTATGATTATAACTTGTGGAAATCTTGAAGTGTTAGGTGCAGGCCACATCAGCCAGAAGAATAGGTAAGAGAACCATCTGCCTGCAGAACTCTCCCATACCTTCAGTTCAGATTCTAAAGACTCAACCTGCTGGTATCCCTTCTTGCCCCACTGCCCACTCCCAACTCAGGTAATATCCATTCCTCAAGTACAGGCCATGCCAGTCAGAAGAACAGTTGCAGGGCACACCAGTCAGAACAGGTGGAGACCCCTTGCTGGACCAAAGGCCATGCTAGCCACCAGAAGTCCAGTCCCCCAATTCAGATGGAGACTTCCTGCTGGACCAGAGGTCACATTGGTGTCAGAAGTCCAGGCCTCAAAGACCAGGAGACCAAAGAGGAAACAGAAACAAAGGAATAAAACACCCACCCAACAAAGACAAACTCAGAAATTAGCACCTAGACCTATAATCACCCCCAAACCCAGTTGCCTAGATACTAGAATAAGAACACAATCAACAACAGCCAAGGCAGTATGTCACCACTAGAGCCCAGCTACCCTACTACAGCAAGCTCTGGAATATCCCAACACAGCTGAAGCATAAGTAAAAGACCTTAAAATCAATTTCATGAAGATGATAAAGGTCCTTAAAGGAATAAATTCCTTAAAGAAGTCAAAGAAAAGACAATCAAAAATTGGAGGAAATCAATAAATCTCTTAAAGAAAGCCAAGAAAAAAAAAACAGTTGAAAGAAATGAATAAAACTGTTCAAGACATGAAAATGGAAATAGAAGCAATAAAGAAAACACAAACTGAGGGAGATCTAGAAATGGAAAATCTAGGGAAGTGAACAGGAACTACAGACACAAGGACCACCAAAAGAATTCAAGAGATGGAAGAGAGAATCTTAGGTGTTAAAGGTACAATAGAAGAAATGGATATACCAGTCAAAGGAAATGCTAAATCTAAAAATTCCTGACACAAAATATCCAGGAAATCTGGGACACTATGAAAAAACCAAACCTAAAAATAGTAGGAATAGAAGAAGAAGAATTCCCAGCTCAAAGGCCCAAAAAGTATTTTCAACAAAATCATAGAAGGAAATTCTCCTAACCTAAAGAAGGGCATGCCTATAAAGGTACAAGAAGCATACAGAACATCAAATAGATTGAAGCAGAAAAGGAAGTCCCTTTGCACATAATAATCAAAACACTTAACACACAGATAAAGAAAGAATATTAAAAGCTGCAAGAGAAAAAAGAGTAAGCTACATATGAAGGCAGACCTATTAGAATTACATCTGACTTCTCAACGGAAACTCTAAAAGCCAGAAGGGATGGACAGATGTCCTGCAGACTCTAAAAGACCACAGATGCCAGCCCATACTACCATAGATAGCAACACTTTCAGTCACCATAGATGGAGAAAACAAGATATTCCATGATAAAGTCAAATTCAAACAATGTACCTACAGATCCAACCCTACAAAAGATGCTAGAAACAAAGCTCTAACCCAAGGAGGTTAACTACACCCATGAAACACAGGAAATAAATAATCTCACATCAGCAAAACCAAAAGAAGGGAAGCACACACACACACACACCAGCACCAGCACCAGCACCACCAATAACAACAAAATAACAGGAATCAACGATCATAAGTCATTAATATCTCTCAATATCAATGGACTCAATTCTCCAATAAAAAGACATAGGCGAATAAATGGATGAGAAAACAGGATCAATTCTGCTGCTGCATACAAGAAACATACCCCAACGTCAAAGATAAATATTACTTCAGAGTAAAGAGTTGGAAAAAGATTTTCTAAGCAAATAGACTTAAGAAGAAAGCTGATGTAGCTATTATAATATCTAACAAAATAGACTTCAAACAAAAATTAATCAAAAGAGATAGGGAAAGACACTTATTCTCATCAAAGGAAACATTCACTAAGGTGACATTTCAATTCTTAACATCTATGCCTGAAATGCAAGGGCACCTACATTTGTAAAAGAAACATTATTGAAGCTTAAATCACACATCAAACATCACACATTAATAGTGGGAGAGTTCAACACCTGACTCTCACCAATGGACAAGTCATCCAGACAGAAACTAAACAGAGAAATAATGGAACTAATAGACATTATGAATCAAATGGATCTAACACATATCTATAGAACATTTCACTCAAACACAAAATAATGTACCACTTCTCACCTTACAGAACCTGCTCTAAAATGAACCACATACTTGGTCACAAAGCAAGTCTCAACAGATACAAGAATATTGACATATCCCCTGACCCCCTCTGTATCCTATCAGATCACCACAGATTAAAGCTGGATTTCAACAAGAACAGAAATAACAGAAGCCTACAAACTTAAGGAAACTGAACAACTCTCTACTGAACAACTACTAGGTCAAGGCAGAAATAAAAAAATTAAAGATTTCCTAGAATTCAATAAAAATAAGTGCACAACATGTACAAACTTAAGGGACATAATGAAAGCTGTGCAAAGAAGAAAGTTCATAGCACTAAGTGCCTTCATAAAGAAATTGGAGAGATCCCGTACTAACAATTTAACAGCACACCTGAAAGCTCTAGAACAAAAAGAAGCAAACTCACCTGGGAGGAGTAGATGGGAGGAAATAATCAAACTGAGGGCTGAAATCAATAAAATAGAAAAAAAGAGAACAATACAAAGAATCAACGAAACAGAATTGGTTCTTTGAGAAAATTAACAAGATAGATAAATCCTTATCCAAACTGACTAAAAGACATGGAGAGAATACCAAAATTAACAAAATCAGAAATGAAAAGGGGACATAACAACAGACACTGATGAAATCCAAAGAATCACTAGGTCAGACTTTAAAAACCATTGAGAAATTAAACGAAATAGACAATTTTCTCCATAGATACCACTTACCAAGTTAAATCAAGATCAGATAAACAATTTAAATAGACCTATAACTGTTATGGGATATTTGTATACTGTGCGAAAATGTACTGCTGTGATTGCTGTAATAAAAAGCTCAAGGGCCAATAGCTAGGCAGGAGGTATAAGTGGGATTTCTGGGGACACACAAAGAGGACTCTGGGAAGAAGAAAGGCAGAATGGCCAGCCAGACATGGAGAGGAAACAGGAGGTGCAAGATGGAAGAGAGGCAATGCCACGTTGATAGAATGTAAATTAATATAAATGAGTTAATTTAAGTTATAAGAGCTAGTTAGGAACAAGCCTAAACTATAGGCTGAACTTTCATAATTAATAAGTCTCAATGTCATTACTTGGGAGCTGGGTGGCAGGACAGAAAAAGACTTTAATTTTACATATAATACATTACATATAATCCCAAGGGAAATAGAAACAGTCATAAAAAATCTCCCAACCAAAAAAGCTCAGGGCCAGACGGTTTTAGCACAGAATTCTGTCAGACTTTCAAAGAAGAGCTAATACCTATATTCCTCAAATTATTCCACAAAATAGAAACAGGAGGAACATTGCCAAATTCGTTTTATGAGGCCACAGTCACTCTGAAACGGAAACCACACAAAAATTCAAGAACAAAAGAGAATTACAGACCAATTCTCCTCATGGACATTGATGCAAAAATACTCAATAAAATACTTGCAAACCAAATCCAAGAACATATCAAAAAGATCATCCACCATGATCAAATAGGCTTAAACCCAGAGATGCAGGGATGGTTTGACATGCAAAAATCTGTCAATGTAATCCACCATATAAACAAACTGAAAGAAAAAAAAAACACATGATCATCTCATTACATGCTGAAAAAGCCTTTGACAAAATCCAACACCCCTTCATGATAAAAGTCATGGAGAGATCAGGGATACAAGGGACATACCTAAACATAATAAAGGCAATTTACAGCAAGCATATAGCCAACATCAAATTAAATAGAGAGAAACTCAAAGCAATTCCATTAAAATCAGGAACAAGAAAAGGCTGTCCATTGTCTCCATACCTATTCAATATAGTATATGAAGTTCTAGCTAGAACAATAAGACCACTGAAAGAGATCAGGGGATACAAATTAGAAAGGAAAAAGTCAAAGTAGTGTTATTTGCAGATGATATGATAACATACAATATTACATTATAATGTAGTAATATAAGTGATCCCAAAAATTCAGCCGGACAGCGGTGGTGCACACCTTTAATCCTAGCACTCGGGAGGCAGAACCAGGTGGGTCTCTGTGAGTTCGAGGCCAGCCTGATCTACAGAATGAGATCCAGGACAGGCACCAAAACTACACAGAGAAACCATGTCTCAAAAAAACAAAAAACAAACAAACAAAACCCCCAAAAACCAAAAAAAAAAAAAAAAAAAAAAGCCCACCAAAAAACCCCAAAAGTTCTACCAGGGAACTCTTTTTTAAAAAAAAAACTTCTTTAATGAGTCTTTGGGGGTTTCACATCATGCACCCCAATTCTGTTCACATCCCAGTCTCTCTACAGCCCCCCCATCCCTGTTGCATCCTCCCCATGAAACAAAGAAAAACAAAGTAAGCAAACAAAAGCAAGAACAAAAACAAACAACAAACCATACAAAAGCCACACCAGAAACAGAAAAATCTGCTTCTCCTTCTTTCCCGACTCTCCATCACCTCTTCATCTGTCCTGATGGCATTGGAGGCTTCTGTGTGTCATAGAGTATACTCCTTTGTCCTATCAGCTTGACTGGCAACTCTTCATCGCAGTGGGTCATTGGTCTGCTTCAAGGCCTCTGGCTTTTGGTACAGCATCCTCACTGGATCCTCACCAGAGCTCTTCTGGGGTATTCTGTGTCTTGGAGATCTTTCGGGTGTTGTTCTGCAGGAGCAGTCCCTTCATGAGTGCTAGCAGGACCTAGATGGGGTAGATGCAAGGATGGGTCAACCCAAGGCCCAGTTGTGGGCCTGGGTGTTAGTCAGGCAGATCAGATGTAACTGCTGGGGCCACCTGCCTCAGATGTGGTGGTGGAGTCAGTTCCCCTACATGCATGCCCTCAGGGTAGGTTCATCTTCACTTGTAGTGAGGGGTGGGGGTGCTCCCTTCAGAGTGCAGGGGCCAGCTTTCTTGCTGTGGTGGCCCATGAGAGGCTAGACCAGATTTCCCAGGGCAGTGATGGGCAGGACTGGCTCAGATTAGCCCTCTGATTTCATGTCGCATGATTCCTAAGGCCTCCTGAGGTGACACTGGCCACAGACACCAACATAGACCCCAGCTGCAGCTGGACCATGGACCCAGACATGGCCCTTGGCAGCAATGTAGACCCAGATGACATCTTGGCTCTGGGTGAAATGAATGGTCACCCAGGTGGGAATGGTTCTGGCAGCCGTGTGGTTGCCGGACATCACCAAGGCCTCAGGTTGAAGCCTCAACCCTGGGCCTCTACATGACTATTAGTGGCAATGCAGGATCTGGACTTCAGATCAGACCCCCCTCGCAGTAGGACCATGGACCTCAACATGGTCCTTAGCAGCAGCTGGGTCTGGACATCACCACGCCTCCCCTCCCCCATGGTGGCATGGCCTTGAGACACTAACTTGGTCCTTGATCTTGGGTGTCTGCACAGCCTTCAATGGCAACAGAAGTGTCAGACATCAGCACAGACCCTGGCTACAGTGGGGCCATGGACCCTGACATGGCTCTCAGCTGCAGCTCGGGCCCAGATGTCACCATGTCATTGACTAGCAGCGCAGGCCACTCAGACATGGATGCATCCTGGTCCTTGGACACCAACCCAGACTCAGGTGGTTGGTTTGACCCCAGGCTTCTTCATGGTGCTCGGTGGTAACCGGAGCCATGTATGTCAATCTGGACCCTGACTGCTACAGGGCCATGAACCCAGACATGGCCCTCAGCGGCAGTCTGGCCTTAGATGACACCTACCAGGGAACTCTTACAGTTGATGATAAACACTTTTAGCAAAGTGGCTGGATACAAGATTAACTTTAAAAAAAAAAATCAGTATCCCCCTATATATAAATGACAAAAGGGGTGAGAAAGAAATCAAGGAAACAACACCCTTCTCAATAGACACAAATAATATAAAATACTTGAGGTAACTCTAACCAAGCAAGTGAAAGACCTGTATGACAAAAACTTCAAGTCTTTGAGGAAAGAAATTGAAGAAATCAAGAGATGAAAAGATCTCCGATGCTCATGGATTGGTAGGATTAACATAGTAAAAAGGGTCATCCTACCAAAAGCAATCTACAGATTCAATGCAATCCCCATCCAAATTCCAACACAATTCTTTCAGACCTTGAAAGAACAATACTCAACTTCATATGGAAAAACAAAAGACCCAGGATAGCTAAAATAACCCTGAACAATAAAAGAACTTCAGGGGGTATCATCATCCCTGATCTCAAGCTGTACTACAGAGCTATAGTAATAAAAACAGCATGGTATTGGCATAAAAACAGACAGGTTGATGAATGGTATCATATTGAAGACCCAGACATAAATCCACACACCTATGGATACTTGAGTTTTGATAAACAAGCCAGAAATATGCAATGGGCAAAAGAGGGTATCTTCAACAAATGGTGCTGGTCCAACTGGATGTCAGCATGTAGAAGAATGCAAATAGATCCATGTCTGTCACCCTGCACAAAACTCATGTCCAAGTGGATCAAAGACCTCAGCATAAAACCAGATACACTGAACCCGATAGAAGAGAAAGTGGGGAGTAGCCTTGAACGCATTGGCAAAGGAAACAACTTCCTGAACAGAATACCAATTGTGCAGGCACTAAGATCGACAATAGTAAATGGGATCTTATGAAACTGAAAAGCTTCTGTAAGACAAAGGACACCTTCAAAAAGACAAAATGGAAGCACACAGAATGGGAAAAGATTTTCACCAACTCCACATCTGACAGATGACTAATATCCAAAATACATAAAGAATTCAAGAAACTAGACATAAACAAACCAAATAATCCAATTAAAAATGGGGGGAGGTACAGATCTGTCTTAAAGTTTCCATTGCTGTGATGAAACACCAAAAAGCAAGGTAGAGAGGAAAGGGTTTATTTGACTTATACTTTCATATTGCTGTTTATCATTGATGGAAGTCAGGACAGGAACTCAAACAGGGCAGGATCCTGGTGCTGCTTACTGGCTTGCTTCCCCTGGATTGCTCAGGCTGCTTTCTTGTTCCAGTTTTTTTTTTTTTTTTTTTTTTTTTTTTAGATTTATTTATTTATTATGTATACAGTGTTCTGCCTGCATGTATGCCTACAGGCCAGAAGAGGGCACCAGATCTCATTACGGATGGTTGTGAGCCACCATGTGGTTGCTGGGAATTGAACTCAGGACCTCTGGAAGAGCAGTCAGTGCTCTTAACCTCTGAGCCATTTATGGAACCCAGGATCACCAGCCCATGGATGGCACCACCCACCATGGGCTGGGTCCTCTTCCATTGATCACTAATTGAGAAAATGCCTTACAGATGGATCTCATGGAGGCATTTCCTCAGGTGAGGTTTCTTCCCATCTGATGACTCTAGCTTATGTCAAGTTGACACACAAAACCTACCAGTACAAGATCTAAGCAAAATTCTCAACAGAGGAATCTCAAACAGCTGAGAAACACTTAAAGTAATGTTTAACATCCTTAGTCATCAGGGAAATGCAAATCAAAACGGCTTTGAGATACCATCTTACACCTGTCAGAATGCTAAAATAAAAAACACAAGTGACAGCTCTTGTGCTGAGTATGTGGAGCAAGAGGAACACTCCTTCCTTGCTGGTGGGAATGCAAATATGTACAGCCACTTTGGAAATCAATATTGTGGTTACTCAGAAAATTGGGAATTGATCTTTCTCAAGACCCACAATATACCCAAAAGACACTTGCTCAAGTAAGTTCATAGCAGCTTTATTCATAATAGGCAGAAACTGGAAACAACTAAGATGTCCCTTAATTGAAGAATGGATAAAAAAAATGTAGTAAAAAAAGACATCATACAATTTGCGGCAAATGGATGGAACTAGAAAAAAAAAATCATCCTTAGTCAGGTAACCCAGACCCAGAAAGGCAAATATGATATGTATTCACTTAAAGTGGGCATTCGCTGTTAAGTAAATGATACTCATTCTACAGTCCACAGACCCAGAGAGGCTAAGTAACAAAGAAGGCTCAAAGAGGGATTACATGGATCTCCTTAGGAAAGGGAAATAGAATAGATATCATGGGTGGCCTGGGGGCAGGTGGGGATAGGAACAGGAAGGATCGGGTTTGCAGGGAGGTATGGAGGAAGAGAGTACTGGAATTGGGGAGCATTTTGAGGGCATGTGGAAACCTAGTGCAATGGAAATTCCCTGGAATCTAGGAGATTGACCCTAATGGAAACTCCTAGTAATGGGGATACAGAGCTTGAACCCATCATCTTCTGTAACCAGGCAGTGTTTCTAGTGGTGAGACTGGGACGTCAACCCAGCCACAAAACCTTTGATTTACAATTTTCCTTGCCTACAAGATGTGCTGGGGTGATGGTGGCACAGAACTGGTGTGATGGCCAGTCAATGACTGGTCCAACTTGAGGCCTGTGTCTGACACTGTCTGGATGGCCAGGAACCACAGCCTGGATAGCCCAGAGACCTAGGATAGAACCAAACACGACTGGCAAAAAAAAGTCAGTGAAATGATTCAATGATTCCTAATGATATTCTGCTACACTCATAGACCAGAGCCTAGCATAATTGTTACCAGAGAGGCGTCATCCAGCAACTGATAGGAGCAGATACAGAGACCCACAGCCAAACATTAGGTGGAGTCTGGGAATCCCATGGAAGAGGGGGAGGAAGGATTGTAGGAGTCAGAGGTGTGGAGGACACAAGAGAATGGTCCACAGATTCAACTAAGCAGAGCTCATCAGAGCTCACAGAGATTGGAGTGACAACCAGGGAGCCTGTGTGGGTCTGAGCTAGGTCCTTTGCATATGTTATAGTTGTTAGCTTGGTGTTCTTGAGGGACTCCTAACAGTGGAAGTGGGGGTATCTTTGACCCTTTTACCTGCTTTTGGGATCCTTTTCTTCCTACTGGGTTTACTTGTCCAGCCTTGACATGAGGGTTTGTGCATAGTCTTATTGTAACTTGTTATGCCATGTTCAGTTAATATCCCTGGGAGGTCTGCTCTTTTCTGAAGGGAAACGGAAGAGGAGTGGATCTGGGGGAGAGGGGAGGTGGGGGGAAGGGACTGGGAAGAGTGGAGGGAAGAGAAACTGTGGTTGGGATTTAATATATGAGAAAAGAATAAATTAAAAAAAGAAAAAATATATACAATCCATCCCAAAACTATCCTGCCAACAGTACCAAGTTTTTAAATTCTGTAGCAAACATTAACTGTGAATTAAAATATCTACTCCTAAAAAAAATAGATTAGCTTATGTGCAAGGCCTGCTTCAATGGATGAAAGACATGCCTGGTACTCATGGCTGGAGAAATCTCACAGGCCCCAGGGGTGAACCTATTACTATTATTCTGCTAAGTGGACATAGTGTCAACACCCTCTAAATTCCTACCTCTATACCCATAGATCAGTGCAGCTGTCAGCCCCCCTCAGAGAGGTTTCTTTGTACACTGGTGAATGACACAGAGCTCATAACTGATCAAAGTGCAGAGAGTAAGTGTCAGCGTCAAATGGGACATCTATATCAGACCCCTCAGGCTCAGGGACCCTCTCAGAAGAGGGCACAGAAAGACTGTTAGTTCAAGAGTTCTGAGAGGCCAGGAGTGAAACAGTGTCCTCTCGTCAAGCCAGGAGCACTGCGCTCATGAACTCACATCAGCGGTGGGTGTCTGCACAAGATCAAGCCAGTTGGCATCCTGGCACGGACGGGGAAGGGGCTCATGAGTCTCACTCCTAACTGAAGAATTATAGACAGGTGATGGCTTCTGGGGAAGGCAGTCAGTGTCCTTTATGGGTGTGGCTCCTGGTAGATCGGCCATGCTGCAGTGAACAGCTTCACATCCAGGAGTAAATGGGAGACACAAATTAGACTTGCTAGGTTATTAAGAACCCAAAAGAGAACATGAAGTTGGGGGATAAGGAGATAGGGGTGGACCTGGGAGGAATCAGAGGGAGGAGTGGGAGGGGTGTGAATATGATACATTCTATAAAATTCTCAAAGAATTAATACAAATATTTTAAAAATTAAAAAAAAAAAACGAGCTTATGTGCAGGGCCAGTAGGATGGCTCACTTCCTGCCAATCTTGATGACCTGAGTTTGATCCCTTAGACCCACATGGTCAATAGAACCAACTCCCACAAGTTGCCCACTGACTGCTGTGTCCACATGGTGGCAGGCATCCACACTCACACATGATAAATACCTGTTAAGATAATTAGCTTCAGTGCTGAATATATTCTCTCCTGAACTTTTTATTCCAGACCACTTGGCAGCTGTCCCCACACTTGAGCTAGGCCATGAAAAAGCAAAGCAGAGCAGACCACGGAGTCTCTGCTGGTCACTGCTTTCTAAGCAGCTCTGACCAGCCCTGCTGCTCAGGAAACTGCTAACAAACAGGTTAGAACTCGTTAGAACTCCTCATCTGTGAAATTGGAAGTGAAATTAAACTCTGCAGAGGCAACCTAATTAATGATCTTAGCCAAATAGCTTGGTGAGGGCTTGGAGCAAGGACTTCCGGTCATTTACATGAGAGCTAAAAAACAAACAACCCCCCCACCTAACCAAACCAAAAAAACAAAAAACAAAATGTTTTAGACTCAGGTTAGTCTAATGCAAAAGCTAGGAAGAGCAAAGACAGTCCCAGATTCTACAGCCCATTACCAGTATTTAAGATGAGGAAGTTACATTCTAAGTGTGTACACACTGCAAAGTATGAGGCTGTGATCACCTCTGTATGGAGGGGTATTTCAGTTAAGGGAAGTAAGTTTAATAAATTTTTTGGCTCAGGGCAGAACCTTAAGTAGCCAGAAAGGAATAACGGACCACTGTTATCTACTCCTTTCTCCCTGTTACTATGGAGACTTTGGTGTAAAAAAATGTAGCCACAGCCTTATTAGTGCACTAAAGATCACCTGCCACAGACCAAGCATATTAGCCAGGGGAAAGATGTTTGCTTGAAGGTTTATTTCCCTTTGAAGAATCTGAAGAAAGTAAATTCTTTCCCAGGGAGGCTGTCAGAGAATCTGGAGTGATACCCTGGAGAGGGTCTCTATCTTTGAGAGACACCTCTGGAGTGAGCTGGAGAAGGGAAGGCAGTGTTTCCTCCAGATTTGGAATTTTCCAGTGACCTTTGATGGAGAACCTTTGCTGGGCTCTTCTGACCTTGATTTCATAGGAATTGAAGTGTCAAGTATGGTGTCAGAAAATATCCTTTATGAGGACAGCTGGAAGAATGGATGGTCATTGTACAATTCAGCGCAGTTTGGACCAGGATTCTAGCAGCTGGGTGAAAGTGATGCAAGGCAAAAGAGAACGATTGAGGGATGGGGAACAACTTCTGGGTGCCCTCCGAGATACGCTCCCATCCAAGCAATTAGATGGGAAAAATGTGTCCATGTTCTGAGTCTGCACTCTGCATGTGTATGGTGCTATGAAGTGTGAATGGCATTCTGGGTAACAGATTGTTCTTGCACATTCTCCTAGAGGTTATGGGCTCCATAAAGGAAGAGATTAAGCTTATGATCTGTCAGGAGGTTTACAGTAAGTTTATGATACAGCTCAGTGGTATACCTTGTACTTAACACGCACAAGGCTCTGAGCTCAACCAGTAGCACCAAAAGAAAAAAGAAAAAAAGAAAGAAAGAAAGAAAGAAAGAAAGAAAGAAAGAAAGAAAGAATGAAGAACTTATGAACCACGGCCCATGATACAAACAGAGCAGTCTTTCTCAGGACTTTGGATAAGCGAGCTGCCATCTCTAAGTGTTCAGCATTGTTTTGATGGTTTTGTGACAATGATCTCACCAAAAGCATCCCTGCCCACCTGATCACACTGGAGGGCTTTCTTGTGATTCCAAGTGGAAGGTACTTTCTTAAGTGTCCTAGAAAGGAGAGAGATCTTTTGTTCTTGCCTTGTTTGCTCTTATTTGTAAAATATAGACTTATCATTAAAATGTTATGCACCTATGGGTGACCAGAATATGTGTCCACAAAATATGGAGGACAGTTGAGCTAAAGATAGTCAGTGGACACAGGAGAGTCCCTTGTCCTCCCTCTGCTGACCTAAAATCAAGACTTAGTTCACAGAGACAAAAGACATCTCCCTCTTTTTCTGCCTAGAGGGAAGGAAGTTTTAGACAGTTATAGGTCTGAAAATCATACTGGGGGACCCTTCTACAAGAGCCCCTGCCAACAATCTTTAACCGCCTTCCTTTAAGCTGAGACCATAGTGACCCAAAGTTCATGTCCTAACTTTGTCACTGCTCTGGAAATATGCTGCCCCTTCTTGGAGAGATATTAAACTAGAAGTCTAGTTCATAGTTACTAATTGTCTGGGAGTCTCCATGGTGTATAAGAAAAGGCACTAGTTAACAACTTCTGTATTTTTCTCTTGTTAGTCCTTAAAAAATGAAACAGGGATTCATTCCATCAAAAGACCTATGAAGAGTGGAAGGAATAACTACTTTTCCTTTGTATGTGCTAGAATGGGGAAAAACTTCAGTGGCCAATCAATCCAACCCCGTGGCTTCCCTTTTTGTTCTTAGTTGGACTTGGGGTTCTCTGGATGCCATTCCAGAGATGTGCTTATATGTGCACAGTGTTCTTTTCGGCACAATTGAGAACCTACACCACACATATAACACTTTGCCTCGTGTTTCTGTCACGTTCCAAGCAGACAGGTGTGGCTTATAAGGCAATTAGTCAGCAAAAACATTTCCTTGCGGTATGTAAAGTCTTGGGTCTTATCCAGAATTTAACTTACTGGTAAAAATGAGAGTTGATAGAAAAGAAAACAACTACTGACATTCCTGTCGATATTTAACAAGCAAGAATTAGAGCGCCCCTGGAGCTCTTTATAAAGTCATGTTTGTGTTGGCAAACAGCCTCATACGCCGTGTTTAATATTTTTAATTTACTTGTGTGTGTGACACATGTGCCCTGACATGTGGCTGGAAATCAAAAGGAGTTGGTTCTCTCCTTCTACCATGCGGGCTCCTGGGGAACTGAACTCAAGTCATCAAGCTTGGCGGCTTTGAAAGAACACAGGAATGTTTACAAAGTGTCTGTCACCATACTTTCAGGGATAACGCTATCCTTCCCTCCAGTTGGCACAAACCCTACATTTCTTTATTTTTCTCCGGAAGTCCAAGTTATTTTTGTACCAATTAAAAATTTAATTCTTGGAAAGCTTTATACATTGATACAATGTATATTGGTCATATCTATCCATCATTACCTCCCTCTAACTTACCCTAGTGCCTCTCATCCCCTTAGTTCCCTCCCAACTTCATGTCTCCCTTCTTATTGTTACCAATGAGTCCGTGAATCCAATCAGTGCTGCCTGTATGCACGTTGGTGTGTGGGTATCTACTGAGCAACTCCCTGCTGCCATAGCCCGGAAGGAGAGAGACTTTCCCCCTCTCACTGGCCTTCAGCTAGAGGCGGGGCCTCGAGGCCCTCTTCTGCATCCATACTGGAATTTTAATTGGCTTCGTTTTGTGCAGGTCTTGTGCAAGCAACCACGGCTGGTTGTGCAATAGCCACATCATGTCCGAAAACCAACATTGCATAACTTTCCTCCTTCTGCTGCCCCTTCTAGCCCTTCTGCCCCTCTTCTATAAAGTTCCCTGAGCTTTGGATGGTGGAACATTGATACAGATGACCCACCCACAACAGAACACTTTTTTATACTAGGTCTTTTGACCCGTTAAGAGTCTCTGCTCATAACCCCTGCCCATTGTAATAAGAAGCTTCTGGGACCAAAGTTGAGGACAGCTTTAATTAATCTGTGAGTATAAACAAGAATATCTAGAATGAAATTTGACAGCATGAGCATTGAGCAACAAATAAATAAACAACCAAGAGTAGGTATGCCTTAGGTGTCTGAACATGGTCCAAGAATGGAATCTTATGAGAATTCTGAGTGCTTGTGAGAAACTCCAAGAAAATAAGGCAAGAGTACTATAACTCCATTTTCTTCAAAATCACGGAATTGCTCTTGGAATGTGTTTTCATGCTCCTCCCAGATGTAGCAGATAGGAATGAGTTTACTTCAGATTATTCATTACTACTAGCTATTGTTATTTGCATATATAACATGTTTTTGCCATGTGCAGCTTGTCCTTGTGACTGGACACTCTACTCATGTGAATTTTCTTAACCCTCAGATATAAATTGCCTGATGCTCTGAATAAAGTTGGCTATTGCATGAGATTTTAGTCTGCCTCATTTATTGGCCCCATTCTCCCACCTCTAGAGCAGTAAACACCCAGGGCCTATTATCTCCTCAGTCATGGGCTTTTGGTCAGTTTTACAGTGTCAGGTATGAAATCACTCCTGTGGAACAAGCCTCAAATCCAATCAGAAAGTGGTTAGTTACCCCCATAACCATCATACCACTATTGTACCAGTGGGTATATCTCGGCAGCAGTTCAGCATGATAGCATTCAAGGGTCGGTTCTGGGGGAGACCATCAGTATATTTTCTTTTCCAGCAGACTGGGTAGCACCTTCTGGCACTATGTAAGGTAGCCATCAAGGATAGAGTTTCCCGGTGAGTTTGGGGTTGGTTTCTCTATGTACTGTATTCAATGAGTGGTGTCTTCAGTAATCAGACCTTGTAATCCAGTTTTGATATGCAACCAAGAACAATGGTTTGTGTTGTTTTGGATGCCTCTGGTGCTTTCCTGAGCAATGACACATAGGGAAGTGTCCTGGGCCTTGCAATGAGACTTTCATTTAATAACTTATGTCTTCTGGGAGTAGTGATGTCCATTCATGCAAGGTATGAATTTCTCTTTTAAAATTATATTTATTTATTTGTGCGTGGGACACTCATGCCATAGCACATGAGAAGACTAGAGCACAATTTGTATAAATTTGTTTTCTTCTGCTATCAGATGGGTCCCAGGGATTGAACCCAGGTTCCCAGATTTGGTGGTAAGCCTTTAGCTGCTGAGCCATCTCACTGGTCATCTTACATAAATTTCATCTAGCTAAGGAACTAGTCTTAGGCTTCCACGGGGTTTTGCTGAACCCTTAGCCAACTATGAGTTGGCTCAATTCTATCCACAACTTGAGAATAAGCTAAGAAGGAAGGAGATCATTATAACTATTTAGTTTTCTAAAAGAACAATAAAAGGCATTGCAGAGACAAAGGAAATGGGCATCAAATAGCACCACAAGGCTTTATTGAAAACCCTTCAGTTAAAATATTCTTGAGAAAAATGATCCATTTCTTGGAAATGAGGCAGAAAGGTGTCTGATATAACCTTCCAATGTCATGTGGAGGAGACAACACAAATGCCTACTGAGGGGACTGTACTTGGTTTGACTTTGTTGTTCTTGGTTAAGGTTCCTGAGAGAGTGCAGTTACATGTTAACTTGAGGATATGTTCCAGTTGTGTCTCAAATACTTTCTGCCCAGTGGGAAAGCTCACACAAAAGGGTGCTATTTATGGCCTATGGCATATAACCAAGTTTATGTCTAAACTCAGGAATCTTGACCTTCTAAAGGCACTCCACCTTTAAACATTCTCTTTGGACTGGCTATGGCCATCTCACTGTTATAATTAACTAACGAAATATACTGATCAATACGTATTTATTCTGCACACAGGATAGTCATGATTTTACTTATTTATTTTTATGCCATAAAACTATAGAAATTTGTTCCCTCAGAATTTTGGAGCCCAGAACCCCAAATCAATTATTAACAGGGCCTCATTCTCAGAAGTTTCCAGAAGGGAGTCCTTTGAGTTTCTCAGAATCTGGCACCTCTAGTCATTCCTTAGCTGTGGCCACATGATTTGAACCTCTGTCTCCATCTTCATATGTCTCTTTCTGCTTTTTTTGGTTTAAACTTTTTGATTGAAAATTGCATATTGAAAAGATATCTTATGATGCTAATATGATTTATATATATCACTCATGGGTTATGGATTTAGATGGGTTTAGATACTGGACAAAGAATTTTGCTACTCCCCCTCCCCAACACAAAGATTATGTATAGTGCCTTGCCATTGCTAGAAAAAGAGATCACCACAAATTTATTGTTAAAATTAGTTGAACTTCTGAATTTTAGGAAAGAGTTGTGTGTGGTTTTATATCTATAAAGATTTGCTAACAAGCTTGGCATGGTGGGTTCCTCTGGTCTCTATAGCTAGATTTGATTCTGGAACCCTTTACCTGGAACTAGTGTCTGGTCCTTTGATGGCTAATGTTAACCTTTATTGTCAACTTGAGTGGACTTAGAACCACCCAGAAGACACACCTCAGGGTGTGGCTGTGAGGTTATTGCCAGAGAGGTTTAAGGAGGGAAGACCTGCCCTGTGTGTGGATGGCATCATTCCATAAGATGAGGGACAAAGGGAAGAGGGAGTGCCAGCATACATTGCTTTCTCCTTCTGCTCAGATATGAGGCAGCCATGAACTCAGCCAGGCCTACCCTGCCACCATGGATCACACCCTCTTTTTTTTTTTTTTTTTTAAGATTTATTTATTTATTATGTATACAGAAGAGGGTGCCAGATCTCTTTGCAGATGGTTGTGACCAACCTTGTGGGTGCTGGGAATTGAACTCAGGACCTCTGTAAGACCATTCAGTGCTCTTAACCTCTGAGCCATCTCTCCAGCCCCTGGATCACACCCTCTTAAATTGTGAGCCAAAACTAATCCTTTTTCCTTTCCATTGGTTTTCTGAGGTATTTGGTCACAGCTACCAAAAAAGTAACTGATAAAATCCTACAAGTTAAATGGAGGGGATTTGACCTCGCACAAGGCCCTGTTGGAGATGTCAGTTCAGATTAGGTCAGTAGGCCAATCATAGTTCTACTTGCTTGACTACATATCTCAGGCTTTCCAGAACTCACTCAGGTCCAGATTCACCAGAACAACTCACAGAGTGCCAGACATCTCTTCCTTCAGGATTATCATTCTCTTATGAAGGAAACAAACACACATCCAGATGAACAGCTGATTAGGACAAAACTTGAAAAGTCGTGAGTGCAGAAGCATCTGTCCGCGGCTGATGGATGATGTCATTCTGCATGCTGTGAAAATGTGTTGCTCTCATTGGTTGATAAATAAAGCTGTTTGGCCAATGGTGAGGCAGAATAAGGTTAGGTGGGACATTCTAACTAGAGAGAGAGGAAGGAGAAAGACAGAACAGAGGAGACGCTGCTAGATGCTACCAGCTGCTGCCACCAGAAGAAAGATGGAAAGGTACTGGTAAGCCACAAGCCACGTGGCAAAGTATAGATTTATAGAAATGGGTTAATTTAAGATGTAAGAACTAGCTAGCAAGAAGTCTGCCATGGCCATAGTTTAAAAATAATATAAGCTTCCGTGTGTTTACTTGGATCTGAGCGGCTGCAAGACCACAGGGTCGTGGGAGCTGGGCAGAGCCAGGAAAACTTCAGCTACACATAGCAGACAGAATATACCATCCTCCTAGGATGTTGATAGGTTCATCATCCAGGCTGCTTCATGGAGCCTCTATTTAGAGTTCCAGGTATACACATGGGGGATCAAATCACTGATCACATGTTTGAACTCTACCTGTGCTCATCCCTCTGGATGTCAGAATGAGCATGCTAATCACTGGTAACTTTATCCTGAAGGCATCCAGGAACTCCATCCTATTCTACCTAAGTAGTATGAATTCATCTATGCTAGGAAGGGGTCTATTGTGACCAACAAAAGACTCTCATACATTCAGGAAATATTAAGTTCTTTGATAAAGAACTGGGGATAAACACCACACACACATATGCACATATACACAAAATGTTTTCTTATATAACAACACTATGTAGTTTTATGATGTTGATAAATCTAATTATCCCAGGCAGAGTCAGTGGTCATTTAGGTTTTTAAAAAATTATGTATTCCTGAAAATAGTTTGAAACTCTGTGTACTCCTGACAATCATGTTAAGCGTCTGTCTAACTCTTATCATGTATTTAACAGAGGTGAACAATGTAGTTTTGGCATCTCTATATACCTTTGCTTTACATTACAGCAAACCTCAGAGTTTAACTCTACATTGTAAACATGTGGCCTATCTTACACTACATCCTTTAGAATTAGAAGGGGTAATATATTTGAAATTCATTGAATGCTACATAGCACCAAAGAACTGGTAGATGCTACTTTCACAAGTTCTCAGAGTGTGAACTCCATCAGCAGCAGCCCTCCTCAACCCCAGGCTCCCTCCTGTGAGTGATAACTATAAAGAAGTCTAGAGCACCCACTCTGTTGCCTTATTTCCTGCTCTCCTTCATCTCCTCCATTTCCTCTCCCCTTGTCCTATTCTTTCTCTTTCTTCCCCCCACTTGGTATTACACTATAATATACTTTGTAATATTTGAATCTCTAACTTTTTAGAAATTTGCAGATGAGTAAACTGTGACATCCCTCTAAGGTTTTCAAAACTGGAAGAACTGGAATGGTTTTTAGTTTAACAAACATTTTATAACACTAGGGGGAGGGGTTTCTAGTATAAAGAATTCACATTGCATCCACTTAATGGAAGCAATTTAAAACGTGTCATACAATGAGGCAGCCCTACAGAATGGGAGAAAAATCTTTGCTAGCTGTACACCAGCCAGAGGATTTATAAGTAGAATATATTTAGAACTCAGAAAACTAAATAAAAAGCCCAAAACCCAATGAATAAATGGGAAAAAGAAATGAACAGATAGTCCATCCATGCTTATAATACAATAAACTTAATGTATTGTACATTAGTCTTGTTGGTGCATCATCCCAGGAGTCTGTCAACAGACAGATGAATGAAGAAATGTGCTTTATATACACAGTGCAGTTTTATTTGTGCATAAAGGAAAGCAAAATTGTGTAATTTTCAGGAGAGTGGATCATGTTAAGGGAAATAAACCAGACTCAGAAAGACAGATTTCAGATGTTCCTTTCATTTGTGGACCCTAGATTTTATGAAGACACAGAAACGCACTTATACGCAAGGCTGAAATGCAGGCAGGAGAATGAGAGAAGAGCCTAGTGGGAGTGAGAATGGGGAGTGTGTGGGGGTCAACCTCGTCAAAGTTCTCAGTATGTTTGAAATAGATTGTCTTTATGAAACCCATCGCTATGTTCAATGAAAACACACCAATAAAAAATTAAGGTAGCAGTGTTATCATTAGCATAGAAAATATCTAATTTAATAATAAATATGTCATTTAAAAATGTAAGCCAGGCATGGTGGCACATATCTGTAATCTCAGCACTTGTCAGTCTGACGCAAGATGATCATGAGCTCAAAGGCCAGCCTAGCCTATGTTGTGAATTCTAGGTTCTAGCCTGAGCTACACAATGAGACTGTGTCAAAACAAACACAAATGCACATGCACATACAAACAAAAACAACCACCCCCAGACAACACATGTAACAGTGCAATCTGGTTACCTTAAGGTTGAGGAAAAGAGGGTCACTAAACAAATTGTGTGTGGTTTGATGGATGTAGCTTCCTAATGGACTTCCTTTAGGAGGTTTCACTTTCCCTAAGATAAAGTCCTATGAGATTCCTAACAATGGGAGCAGGGCCTGTCTCTGACTCTGTTGCCTGTTTCCTTCTTCAGGATTGCCTCATCCAGTCTTAAAAGAAGAGGAGGTGCCTAGTCTCACTGCAACTTGATATACCATGGCTAGCTGATATCCATGGGAGACCCGCCCTCATCTGAAGAGAAACTGGAGGAGGAGTGGGTGGAGGGTGTGGTGTGGTGAGGAATTGGGATGAGAGGAGGCAGGGAAAACTTTGATTGGGATGTAAAAACGAAAACAAAAAATAAATAAACAAAGGGAAAGAAAAGATCATACTAGTTAAAAACAGAACAAAACAAAAAACCCCCCAAAACTAAACAGAACACAAACAAACAAACAAACAAACAAACCACCACCACAACAAAAAAAAACCCAGGAAATGAAGATGCTTGTTCATCCAGAACTAACTCTGCTGTTTTACCTCAAAAGATGGCTATCAGCTTTCTGTGTCATAAGATCAGAAAGCTACCCTGGAGACTCAAGCTGGAGACTTAATCTGTTAGCTCCTGGAATTGGTACCATGTCATAGTCTTTCCATGTTTTCTCCAAGGTGACTTGTACTTAATGGTTGAGTCCTGCCTCCTTCTTAGCTCTTAGCAGACATCATCAAAGCAGTGACCCAGAGTTCTTAGTAGACCAGGCTGTGGACCAAAGCAGTGACCCAGAGTCCTTAGTAGACCAGGCTGTGGACCACTGAGTTGACAGGAAAATCCTATCAACAGGCTGGGATTGAGGGAGGGTGCACAGGAGCCTAGAGTTTCCTATCTGCCCCCTGCCTGTGCCTTCATTTATCCAAAGTTTGATGAAGTAAGAACTCTCATCCAGTGACTGGTGGAAGCAGATGCAGAGTTCCACGGCCAAACCCCAGGTGGAGCTCCGGGAGTCCAACTGGCGAGAGAGAGGAGGGATTATATGAGCAAGAGATATCGAGACCATGACTGGAAAAAGCACAGGGACAAATAGCCAAACTAGCGGAAACACATGAACTGTGAACCATTAGCTGAGGAGCCCCCATGGAACTGGATCAGGCCCTTCGGATAAGTGAGATAGTTGATGAGCCTGAACTGTTTAGGAGGCCCCCAGGCAGTAGGACCGGAACCTGTCCTTAGTGCATGAGCTGGCTTTTTGGAACCTAGGGCCTATGCTGAGACACTTTGGTCAGCCTTGGTGCAGGGAGGAGGAGACTTGACCTGCCTCAACTGAATCTACCAGACTGGGCTGAATCCCCAGGGGAGACCTTGCCTTGGAGGAGGTAGGAATGGGGGATGGACTGGGGGGGAAGGCTGAGGGGTGGGAGGAGGGAGGACAGGGGAATCCGTGGCTGATATGGAAAATTAAATAATTATAAAATAAAAATATTTATTAAAAAAATAAACTTCCTGATCTATCTGCCTTTAGTGGTCACTGTGGGAATCAGAGAAGGCAGAGGAAAAGCAGTTTGTGGAAGGTAGATTGATGATAGGTGTCCATGCCAGCTTCACAGATGTGTCTCTGGTCTCATGGAGATGAGAAGCTCATGTTGAGAGTGCCTCGCACCACAGACGCTGAAGTCTGGTTGATGCTGAAGTCTGGCTGTTAGTGCGTAGTGTAAGAGGAGAGCGTCTTCCTATGTAGAGCTCCCAACGTGGGATCTGCGTTTGGCAGAAGGATGAAGCAGTGGTCATCTAGGGGACTGCTAGCCAAACTAGTCCCCTGGGATAGACAAAGAATTGAATATTTGGAAAAGACATAAAAATGAGGCACAGAAAAAGCAAAAATAACCGTTTTTATCTCTTTGGGGGGGGCCTTAAGACTTCCAGTCCAGGGAATAACTCAGGGTTGATATTTTATTGCCCTCCCCCATCTTTCCTTCCCCTGTTGACCCTGTTTAGACACTCCACTCCATGTTCCTACACCATTTCTCCTTACAATGTCTTCTGGGACCAGGAAACAGCTGTGTCACTTAGCAGGGTCTGCTTTCCGTGTCTATCCACGTCCCCCTTACTCTGTCACCCAGCACCTAGAGAAAGACACTTCTATTTCCTGTCATCCCAGATGTGTTCTATTGTTTCTAATCCCCGGTTATTCAGAGTCTGGATGACTTGCTTGGTGGTAATTTTATTCCTTTAGGAATCCTTTGTCCTGTGATGGGAAGACACTGTCCCTGGAGAAAGGCTTTTCCCACAAGGGCAGGACTCTATAATGATTTTTGCCTTTGGGGTTGAGTTACCCGGACTCACCTGTCATTCATGTGTGTTTTTTACCAGCACTACAGCTGCCCTGCAGGATCACAGATTCATTTGGGGAGCAGGAAAGGGCTGTCCTAGTTAACTTAAACCAGAGGTTCCTGAAACAGAAGCATGAACATCACTCAATAACTTAAGAAGTCAAAGACTCAGGCCCTGATATTTTGATAGAAGTAGAAAGTCTGTGTCAGTTACAGAACCCTCTGGGTATGTCTGGGAAAACATTCCCTAGTAGGCTTAACTGAGGAGGGAATATATACCCTGAACATGGGCGGCACTACCCCGTGTTTGGGGGTCCTGAACGAAATAGAAAAAAAAGGAGAAAGCATAAGCATCCACATCCATCTCATCTCCCCACTTCCTGACAGGCAGATGCAGTAGGAGCAGCCACCTCAAGCTTCATGTCTTCTGCAGCCAGCCAGGCCTTCCTTGCCATGAGGAACTGAACCCTCTCAGCTGTAAGTTGAAGTGAACTCTTCCTCCCTTACATAGCTCATCAGATATTCAGCAATAAAAATGTATGTAGTATGGTCCAGCTAGTTCTTGGCTCCTGAAGGGATTCCCACCTTCACTCAGGATTGCTGCCCCTCAGTGTCGATGGATGTTCTCTTGCAAATATAATTTGCTCTTGCCAAATTTATGCTGAGGCTCTGTTCCAAGTGCCAAGGGGTTTGGAGGTGGTGTTTTTAGGAAGCAATTGTGTCACTGAGAGGGACCAGTGGATGCCTGACAGAATGTCGGTGTTCTCATAGGAACGACTGGTTACTGTGAGAGTGGGTAATTATATCATGAGCTGGGCTCTCCTCCACCCAGCTGCCCAATGCTCCTGTATGCCTTCTCAGCTGTCAAATGCTCCTATATGTGTTCCCAGCCACCCAAGGCTCCTGTATGCATTCCCAGTTCCACTGTTGTCTCACCCCAGTGATACAGCAGCACAAGCCCTCACCAGGAGCCTTGAAGATCTCAGCCTCAAAAGAAGTAAAGACAACCAACAAAACAAACAAAAACCCTTTTCTTTATAACTTTCCCAGACCTGGAGATTTTGTTATAATAAAAGAAAATGGACCAAGACATTTGGCTTCGTAACGAATAAGCTTTTATCTCACATTACAATGAATTCAGGTGTGGTGTCATTACAATAGTCTTAGGATAGCTACTAGTCTAGTATCAGTGTTTAATTGGATAAGCATTCGATTTCACTTCTTTGTGGTTCTTTCCACTTTGCCTTTCTTTGTGGATTGGCCTCATCTTTTGTGTTGGTAAATTGCTATGGCTGTTTCAGGAGTTTCATCCGAATACTTATCAGAGAAAATTTCAAAGAAGTCACAGTGGGGTACTCCATCTTAAGGGTCTGTTGGTAAATACAAGCCAAATGGGATTCTTAAGCTAGGTCTATGGGACAGACTACAGGCAACACATACAGAACAACTGAGCTTCGCTTTTTAAGCTGGGGACCCAGATGCCAGAACAGTGCATTCCTGATACTCAGCCAGCAAGTCTTATATTTGTTAGTTTTACATGATACAATTCATAGTTTTGATGTACAAGTCTATGAATCTTCTTAAAACTTCTTGTTTTGAAGTAAGTATAGATTATTGGTGGAAGTATTAAGGCAACACCATGTAGTTAAAAGGGAGGTTTATTTTGTGGGGTAACTTACAAGTAAAGGGATAGGTAACAGGGTCTGGGAAAGGTGTAGTGTAGTCCAGTCATGTTCTCTGGAGAACTCTGCTCGGTCTACCTCCAGCGTCCAGGATCCAGGAACCAAGAGAGCCAGCCCATCTGGATCTCAGGTCTTAAGGGCTCCTCTCTGGGCCCTGCCTCATAGGTGTGACAGTTACCGGAAGCCTCAATGGAGGTAGTACTTCCAGGTCAAAGCTGGAACAGCTACCCATTACAATAGATATATGAAAAGTCACAAATATGATAAGGAGTGAGTCCAAGCAACCTCCGTGTGGGGTTGCTAGATGGCTATATCCAATGCAACCATCCCTACCAGCACAAGTGTGCAAACTGTGCCCTTCACCATGTGTGTGGATGCTTGTCCTCTCATCAAGATGTGGAGACATCCCACTACCAAGACCTCCAGCATGCTACCCCTTTGTAGTCATGCACGGCCCTCCTCTATCTCTAGTTCTATGCAATTACCAACATGTTCCCCCATCTCTGTATTTTTGTCATTTTGAGGATGATAAGTAAATGGAGTCATATAATATGCTTTTCATTGCTGTGTAACATTCTGTGTTCTGAACATAAGATAACTGTGTTTAGCTGTTTTCTTGCTGAAGGGCATTTTGACTCCTTCCATTTTTGAATTATTACCTGTAAAGCCACTGTGAAAATTCTTGGTCAATTTTTAAAGAAAAACGTCTGCTTCTGAAGCCATTTTGCCACCTCACTCATCAAGTATGGAAGATCCAATTTCTTTGAATCTTTGCCAGAATTTGGTATTTTCTTTAATGGCGGTTTTAGTAGCTATCCTAAGATTGGTGTGATGATACCTCATTTTGATCTTAATTTGTATTTCCCTGAAGGATAATGTTAAGTTATGCTTTGTAGGGGGCCATACTGTTGGACAGGGCTCCTGTACTCACTGAGGCCAACATACCAAACCACAGCAAGTGAGTGTGGCTAGCGCAGAGTCCTGGAGGCAGGTAACTAGCTGGGCTATAGTCAATTTGTTTTTCTGAGACTCATTTCTATTTGCCTGTAGGTGTCTCTGGTCATGTGATTGGTGGTCTCACAACCTGTACTGGGCCTGGAAGCTGCCTGATTGGGGCATCATTTTGTCTTTTTCTTTGCTCAGATAAGTCCTCACAATTTTATTTTATTTTTTAAAATTTTTTATTTTAGTTTTTTTTTCCCCCACAATTTTAACTAGCCTATGGAATGTTCCTTTAACACTGATGGTGCCGGGTGCTTTCTCATTTGCTCTCGTAGGAATGTATTTCTTTCATCTCTGTTCATGTGTTTGCCTGCTTCCCAGTTGGGTTGTTTTTCCTGTTGAGTTTTGAAAGCTGTTTATACATTCTGAGCTCTGATTCCCAGGCTTCATTTTGTTGTTTAATTCCCTTAGTGTCTTTCTGAGAATAAACATTTTTAATTTTGATAAATTACAGGCTTCTCTTTCATGGTTGTTTTCTATGTTACATCCTTCTGGTAGTCAATTTTTTTTCTATACTAACACTTTATTTTCTCCCCTTCTGGTCCATTCTCTCTCTCTCTCTCTCTCTCTCTCTCTCTCTCTCTCTCTCTTTCTTTCTTTCTTTCTTTTTCTTTTTTTTGGGTTTTTCAAGACAGGGTTTCTCTGTGTAGCTTTGGCACCTTTCCTGGAACTCACTCTGTAGCCCAGGCTGGCCTTGAACTCACAGAGATCCGCCTGCCTCTGCCTCCCGTGTGCTGGGATTAAAGGTGTGCACCACCACTGCCCGGCTCCATCATGTTTATGTCTTCAGTCTTTTCGTTTTTCTTGTTCATATTAGATCTCTCTCTCTCTTATTTGCTTTATTTTGTTTTTGTTTTTCTAGACACCGTGTCTTTCTCTATTTCTGGAAAGAGACACCATGACCAAGGCAACTTACAAAAGAAAGCATTAGACTGGGAGCTTTGTTTACACTTTCAGAGGTTTAGTCCATAACCATCACGGTGTGGGGCATGGCAGCAGGCAGGCAGGAATGGCACTGGGAGCTTGTATCTCATCCACAAACAGCAGGAAGAGAGGGAGAGAGTGGGCCTGGTGTTGGCCTTTGAAACCTCAAAACCCAACCCCAGTGACATACTACTCCAATAATGCCACATTTCTTAATCCTTCCTAAAACAGTTTCACCAAATTGGGGAACATGTATTCAAATACATGAGCCTTTGGTGACCATCCTCATTTAAACCACCACACAAAGTCTCTCTGGGCAACTCTGGTTGGCATGGAACTCACTATGGAAAGCAGCCTGACCTTGAACTTGCAGCTGTCCCCTTCTCTCTGCCAGATCAGTGCTTGGATTGCAAACATCACCACCATGCTTGCTTCCTGTCCAGTGTTTTCCTTGATCTTCCAACTTTGGAAGTTTCCTTTAAAATCTACCTTGCAATTGTTTCCCGGGTGAAAATTCAAATTTTCATGTTTTTAAATATTTCAGTTCTCAATTTCCAATTTAGGTATTTTTTTTTTATGGCCACTAATTCTTTGTCAGATGGCTATCTGGTCTTTCTTTCTTTCTTTCTTTCTTTCTTTCTTTCTTTCTTTCTTTCTTTCTTTCTTTCTTTCTTTCTGGAACATGGTTGCATTTTCATGACAGTACTTTCCTAAGTAATGCTGATATCTGTATTATTTGGAAACTACTACCACTGTTCACCCTTTCCCATGAGAGCTTCAGACAATGTTTTTCTTAAATATGCACGCTGTGTAGTTACGGATTCTATTTTGAACATTTAAAAATAACATAAGACCATGGACCATGCTAAACTCTTGTGGGGAGTGTTAATTTTGGTTTAAAAGTTAATCCAGAAGAGTTTACTCTATGAGTCCTGGACTACGATCTTGGGGTTGTGCATCCAGTGATAACATTTCAGATCTGTTGCAGGGCAGCGCTAGATGTCACATTTGGTCCAGTTAGGTCCTGCACAGTGTTCTACCTGGCAGGTCATTCCCAAAGCATTTGCCCTGTGGATTCATGTCCTTTCCATGGAACCATAGCTCACAGCTAGCCAAGGACTCTTTCTCTACATAGGCCTAGAAGGCCTTTTCTTCTGGTCTCCACGAGGACATTTCTCATATGCAGTGGTTCTTATGATGACTGTTTCTGGTTTCCTAGAGAGGAAAGGCTAGGACTGGCGCTCTGCCTCTCTGTACTCTATTTCTTTCACTGGAATCTGTTTCAGGTCTGTGGGTTTGTTACCACAACTGTCATCACCGTGAGCCATTCAGAATTAGGCCTTGGAGACAGCAGAGCCTTTGACTGCAGGGTCTCTTCTGTGGGTTTGGTCTTTCCCTCCAGACTTTCTGCTCAGATTTCAGAGTTCCTGAATAATTTCTTTCCAGGCATTTTTTTTTTTTAATACTAACTGGAAGATAGCTATTGCTGAGGAAAGGCTTAGTCTATGCTAACAAGAGTCTTAAACTTTGGCTTTTAAGTAAAATATTGTGTTCTAAATGCAAAGCAGGATAATTAAAATATTAATTCATTAATTAAAAATATATCCTGTAGGAGTCTAGAAAAACTTGCTTCATGTACCAATGTAAGACAGTGTTTGGAAAAAGTGATTGCAGAGATCATCTAAGAACAAACCCTGTACCTACCTCTTCTCTGAGGTAGTACTAGAACCATGCAGCCCCCAGAAGGCAATGGGGATCTGAGCATACAGAAAAATGGTATTCCATTTTCACCTAAGCTTTTGGAGAACCCAAAGAGCCCAATGATATGGGTTCACAACATGCTCCCACAGTTGGGCATGGTTGTGCATGCCCAGTGGGACCTAGTCACTTCCACCTAGTCATTTCCAGGTCAAAATGTCTCGCGTGACCAGGACCCTGTGGCTTTGTGTGGTTGTGTAAAGCACACAGCGCAACCATGTGATCTACGTGCATGTGTGGAATAGCCACATGGGCCTGTGTGCGCAGGCGTGGCCCAGCCTTTATAAGCCGGCGCCATGATTCCTGGCCCCACTTCACTCATGTGTCTTTCCACAGGCCTGTGCACATCTGTCCCTCTCCCTTATCTTAATAAAACTCTTGTTAGTGGATTCTGTCGTGTTTTGTGACATTTCCTCGCAGGGTAAGAGCGCTGCAAAAAAACCAACACCCAAGACATCAAAGAGTCCATGACATCGTGGCTTTGGAATGAGAGGTGACAGTAGGGGGCTAAAGCTAAAGCAGAGAGAGAGAGAGAGAGAGAGAGAGAGAGAGAGAGAGAGAGAGAGAGAGAGAGAGAGAAAGAGAAAGAGAGAGAGAGAGAGAGAACTATTTCCTTTTCAGCTCATAAATGAAATAGGTAGACGGGTGGTGAGGTTGGTGGATTAGCAATGATGGGGTGAGTGGGTGTGGAATGAATTAACTTATATAAATGAGTATAGAGATGGATGGGTAGATTAACAGCCAAATAGATATTATGTGAGTGGCCAGATGACTGATCAGACAGACAGACAGACAGACAACAGATGATAGCAGATGAATTCTAACTTCGATATTCTCTTGGTGTACTTCCCATAGAGAATTAAACAAAGAATGCTGAGATTTAAGGCATGTGCCACCACTGCCCGCTGCCCCTTTAAACATCTTTGTAAGGCAGTCTGCAACAGCAACAAGAAAAGGAACTAACACAGACAGGAACATTTGTGTCCACTGCTAGCTTGAGTTCCATCCTTTCCTTCCAAAGTAGACCCAGACCCCCAGACACTGGCGTGAACAGACATGCACCTGTAGTAGCACCTGATGAAGCCCAATTCAGCAAAGACAGAAGATGCAAGAAGCGTTCTTTAGACCTCAGATTGTCTAAATGGGAATTTTAGGACTTCTCCTCAGTGTCCTTAAATCTAGGCCGTAGATGGATCACTTTCCTCTTCATATTGTTGATAGATTTTTAGGATTTACTCTCAATTTTCCTGCCTCAGTGGACACCAAATAGTGTTGAGAGACAAAAGCCATTTGTTTCTCTCTATTCATTGTCTCTTGGACAGATAATCTGCAAACACAATTTGGAGTTATGTTTTTCTATTACAGCAAGAAGAGAAGCTAATTCAGATTCATGAGAAATGACAGGAATTAGCAAGTTATAATTTCAGTCTCAGAGAGAAGCAAGTTATTTAAATTACCTCTGAAGTTGTTAATTTTCAATATTTATAAGTTTCAATTAAATAAGAAACATTTGGGTCAGGAAAGTTCTTTGAGCAATGAAACTTCTAATTGCTTATTGCCCCTGACTTTAATAAAGCTTTTAAACAGAGACAAAGAGTCAATTTTACCTGAAAAATCCTGAATAATTTACATTCTAACTTTTAAACTGCATTACCATAACCTTTCAAAGGAACCAGTCAAGTGAGTGTGGGCGATAATCGCCTGCATTCACGTTCACTACATGCCCATCCGATGGTTTGCTTGGCTCTTTGGGATTCATTGAGCTCTGACTAAAGTAATTTCTGTTTGAAACTTATTCTATCTAAGAAACACAAGTTGAGTGTAACTAGGAAAGAAATGAAGTGGTTTCTAGCCTCTGGGAGCCTTTCTTCATTCCTTTCTGTCTGGATCAGCCTTCCTTCCTTTCCTACCCATTCCTGACTTCATGTCTTCTCACTCCATCCACCTCTCTAAGGAAACAAAACTTAATTTGGAGAATCTGGAAGATTCTGTTGGGTGAAAGGGTGGTGCTTGCTTGAGGAAGGAGTGGCAAAAAAAATGTTGGGAGCAAGTTCTGTTATTAATAGTAAAGCTGAATACAACTTTTATAAAGCTGTACGAGAGGTCTGCGATGGGGAACTGGTAGACATGAGTTCTGATTTGGACCAGTGAGTGTGTGAGGCCCATAGTCTCTTATGCATAGATGGTCCTTGACTCTGATGAACTAGAGGGGTCAGTTTCCCGTGGTAGAAATTTACTTCAGAGTTAAGATCCAGGAAAATTTGTTCTCAGATCCTTTTACACTAATATATTTATTTATTTATTTATTTATTTATTTATTTATTTATTTATAGACAGGGTTTCATTACTTAGCTCTAGCTCGTCTTGAATTTGATATGTAGCCCAAGGCTGGCCTTGAACTCACAGAGATCTGCCTGCCTCTGCCTTCCATGTGTTGGCATTCAAGGCATTCAAGATCCTACCAACCCTATGGGGTTTCCTCAGTGTTATATAAGGTTAAAGAAATTTCCTGACCTAGGTAGCATGTAAGCATAAGCCTTAGATTTCTGACTAGCATCACTTTTAGTGACTCAAATAGAAACTTAGTTTCCATCATAGTTAGCTTCAGTTGTGAACTTGACAAACCCAGGAAAAGTGAATCTCGATTGATGAAATGCCTCCGTTGAACAGGCCAGTGGGAATGTCTGTGGGGGTATTTTCTTAATTGCTAATTTATGTAGGAAGGCCCAGATTTCTGTGGGCTCTGCCCCTGACCCTCTGCAACACTTGGGAGAGTGGGCCCTGTGCCTTGCCTGGGCAGCACAGTAGAGCTGATCCTGTTGGTAGGGGCATGGGTGAGCCCACCCCAAGGTTGAGGGCATGAGAGTTGACCCCACCCCTTCCCCCTCATCTGCCATACCATGGCATGGGAGAGAGAAAGATGCCCTCCCCACTGAACACCTGAGGCAGAAAGACAGTTGGACTCTGGGACATGACAGCAGGAGAGCAGGCCCTGCACCTTACCTGGGCAATACAGTAGAGCTGGCCCTGGTGGTGTGATTGTGGGTGAGCCCTCCTGAGGGTATGAGAGCAGGAGAACTGGCCTTGCTGCCTGCAGCATTGGGTGAGCTAGTTGGGGCAGTGTTGGAGAGCTTGTAACCTGGTGGTGAGTGTGCAGGAGAGCTATCACCAACTTAGCTACCACAAAAGTCCAGAGCCAGTCCTGTCCCCCCCCCCCCCCATCCCCTACACACTTTAGCTGCAGGTCTCTTCTACCCTGAAGGGATAAAGTGGTTATTCTTCCTTTCTCTGAGGCTTCTGTCTTTCTTGGTTATTTAATTCTTTGTGCCAGCCAAAGAACTCATTAAACCACTAGACAACCATCAGCATCCCTGTTATATTTCTTAAGGGTCCCTCATAAGGAATTTGAGAAGGTCCTTTGAAAGATGTTGATCAATCAGATTTGGGATACCATGCCCTTGGCTCAATTGAACACTGTAGTGTCTATCCATACGGAGAGACAAGCCCACTCTTATTTCAGCCTAAAAAATCAAGTGATGGTTACATCTCTTCTCTCCTTCTCTAGAATTCATCTGGGAGTGATCTCATAGTATTTCTAGTCTATCAAAGTGCCTGAAAGCAGAACCTGGGTTCATCACTCTTGAGACCAACCTTAGACCTATTTCTACCATCCCCCCTTTGTTTCTATATATGGTCTGCAGGCGGAGCCCTGGATTCACTGCCCGCCAGCATTTTACCACAGCCCCTGGATCAGTCCCAGGAGCCCGCCTCATGGGAGTACCCTCTCTCTTGGACTAGTACCCCTCATAGACTCTGCCCCTTCTCGGTATGAAGCAGCTAGAGTGGCCTCCACCCCCACCCCTGGCACACACACACACATACACACAGTAGTCAGAGTTGATCTCAGGGAGGAGAATGAAACAGTTAAAGGGACATAAGTACCTGAGGAAATTAAAAAAACCTTCCTGAGATGCTGGCTTCTTTTTTCCAGGAAGACATTGTGAGGAAAAATGGAGGGAAAGCAGGGGGCAGGTTCTAAACAAGACCAGTAGGATAACTAGAAGGACCCAGTGGCCCTAAGATACCCAAGCCAGCTTCTGTTTATTGGACGTCAGCCTTAGGTCTCTCCCATTTTGAAGGGATAAAGCTGTCTCTGACCCTTTCACCATGGCTTGATCTTCTGGTTTTCCTATTTGCTCAACTCTTTGTGCCAGAGAATGAATTTGGTGAACCCTTAGATAACCAGCAGCATCTCATTACAGGTGGGAGCAAGTCAGAAAGCAGCATTCCTACATGGTTGTGCTTCATTTCCTGCCTCCAGGTTCCTGATGTGTGTTTCTGCCATGGCTTCCCTTGATGATGGACTGGAACATGTGCATCAAATAAACCCTTTCCTCCCCAAGTTGCCTTTGGTAAGCATTTAACGACTAACAAGAAGCAAAGTAAAGGAGGCTCCCTTGTTTTCCTGGTAGTGCTCAGCATTAGAACACTCAGTCTGCCACAGTGGAAAACTACAGCCTTACTGTCACCCTTCCCCGCTGCCCTGAGAAGCACAGACAGGTCTGGAAGCAGGCTAGGATGCATGCAAATGAGTTTACGATTAGGACCCACATTGGGGTCAGCAGTGCTTCCCCTCCTCATGCACACTGACACAGACAGGGCCCTGCTCCCTCTCAAGTTCCAGAGGACATCAGGATCCACTGCCTTGTCCCCAATTCCAGAAGAATGAGGTCTCACCCCACAAGCTTTTCTCTTCATGGTTCCCTCTTCCAATTAACTACTCAGCTAATTGTTACAGGATCACTATAGAGCTGGAGTTCAAGGATCATCAAATATACCCAGGTGGTAAGGAACACCCCCAGACCCTAAAGTGTCTGGGCTCTGCAAAAACAGACTTTAATATAACAGTCTATTACTGTTAAATGCTCTCAACAATTGATCACCTGTGTCTCTTGGATGCTAAACTAATAAAGGAAACAGGAGCCTTAAAATAATCTGTCTCTGATAAAGATTATCTCAGGTAAAAATTAAAAACATGTTCCAGTCTCTCTCTCTCTCTCTCTCTCTCTCTCTCTCTCTCTCTCTCTCTCTCTCTCTCTCTCTCTCTAACCAATATAAGCAGAGTACTAAACACTAAAATGTCATGTCAGGTTCACCAGCCCAAGACTTTAATTTTCTCATGGCTGCTTCTTAATATGTTTAAATTTTTTTTTCTAAGCTCCAGAAACCAGCTTAAATCCAGCTGGACAGGTCAGATCTACTTCAGATAAGTGCCAATCCCAAACTTTCCTGGTCTCGGGACCCCCTCTGTCACCCTGGGAACCCCACAAAGGAATAATAATAATAATAATAATAATAATAATAATAATAATAATTCTTTCTTCTAAGCTTTTCTCTGTCTCACCAGCATCCCGTCAGACACAAGCAGCCAGAGTTCCAGGCCGAGAGGGATGATGGACAGGTCCAAGGCAGCAAATGATAGCCCACTATCCCAGCACATTTGTTTACCTCAGAAGCCCTCTTTCCTAACCTCCCAAGAGTCAACCAACACCCCTATTCCTGTTCATCTGCTTTTTTGTTATAATAAGCAAAAAGTTTGGAATGTTAGGATTCTGCCACTCCAGCTATATGTCCACACACGTGCGGTTCAGTAGCTAAGTAAGGGGTTTTTTGTCTTATGACATCAGTGTGCTGTGTGATTTCGCAAATGCATGCAGCTTGGTCACACAATCTGGCATAGCTCCATAAGCCCACCTGTGCATGTGCAGGGGAATCCTTAAAAGCTGGACATAGACTCCTTCCCTCTCTCTTCTGCTCTCTCCTCTTCCCCCCTCTCTCTCCTTCTCACATGTCCCTTCCACAGGCCTGGCCACACTCTCTTCTGTCACCCTTTTCTCCTAATAAAGCTCTGACATTTCCTCACACAGTAACAGCACTGCTTATTATTATTTAAAACTAACACAAGCTACAACACTTGGAAGAACATGGTTCAGCCAATAACACTTTTCCTTGCCATCCACTGTGAAACAATTTTTATAGGAAATTTCCCATTCCCTAGTCTCCCTTGAACTAGCATACCTTTGTTGATAAATTCATTCGCATGGTTCCCTCCTCAGATTGCCTGGACTGTATTTGCTCTTTTAAATAATGTCCTGATTTCCACTGAGTAGAAAGATGTAGAGCAAATGACTATGTCGGCAGCCAGAGGTAACATTTCCGTATTTAGCCAATGGGATGCAGCCATTTATGGCAGAGACCAATTTCCTGGCAAGCTGGTTGTGGAGTGGGAAAACCTGGGAACAGATAGCACAGTGAGAAATCAGCTGTTTTGGTTGCTGCTTATTTCACCAGAGCGGTTACCCTCACAGGTGTGCTGATTAGCACAATGAGGCCAGAGTTAGCTCACGCACCTGGGCAACTACAGGCTGACTTTGGACATCCTTCAGGGCACAGTCCAGTACCAGCATCTTCTCTTTGCTTAGAGAGAGAGGCTTTCCATGCCAGAGCCTCACTGCTACCTTATCCATGGCTTCTTGTCTCCTCAGTACTATGCACCTCACCCCACAGCCCAAACTCCTGTTGGAGTTTTTATTTCCTTCATCTTGGACACTGCACAGGTGCTTTTCTGCTGATTTTACGTTGTGTTATAGGTTGTAGGGATTAGTATTGGCTGAGAAATTCCCTATGGACAAATTTTATTTTCTTTTAGCCTCTTGTTGAAGGAGGAAGGGGGGGCAAAGTCAGGAGGGAAGGATGACATCATTGGGAAAGAGGGAGGGAGACAAAGGCACAAGCCCTCTCCTAATGACCATGGGGTAGGCTGGTGAAGCTTACTAACCATTTGTTCAGCATAGGAATGCTTGTCTCAGCTCACCAAGGCAAAAGACTCCTACTGAATGCTCTGTCCAGGCTTCCTCCATCTTCTGTGCCATCATCTCCTCCAGTCTCCACTCACTTTGAGCACATGGACTTGGAAGTGATGAAGGTGGTCTTTCCTTCCTGAGGCAAGGGTGAGCCACCTGGTCCCCTCCTAGTCTGGGGGTGGGGGCACGTACTAGAATGTCCCTTATCGACAATCTGCTTCTCTACAGTTGGTTAAAGGGAGCACCTTCTTGAAGACAGTGGCCATCTATGCACAATGGCTGACATCTTTTTTTTTTTTTTCCTTTTTATATCAGCCACTTCCTTAAGGCTCTTTGGGATCTGGAAGAAAGTAATGGTGGTGGGAAATAGGCCCCCAGACCCTTAGTAGCTCCCAGACCTTAGCACATGTGATGTCATGATGGAAGTAGCATTCAGGCCACACAATTCAGCATGCAGACAGCATCACATGCCAAAACGAAAACAAAGAACTTATCATCAGAGGCTATAGTTCTGAGAAAGTCGCTAAATGTACTAACCTTGCCTTTTGGCTTCTGAAGTTCTGCTTCTGGCTAACTGTTTTCACTAACTGAAGTGTGCCAATCCAGGACACGGTTTTTGTGCTTAAAAGCTCATCCTGAAATAGGCTGGGGGCTACTAGGATCCTGAACACCCTGTGTAGTTGATAGCAGGCTAAAAAACCTTTCTATTAGCTTAAACCTATGTCTGAGTAGTTTTGTCTGATGGATACCTCACAATGAAAAGGGATTATCCTGGTCTGCAAGTCCATCACCTGACTGCTTGGGTGTAGAGCAGCATCATTAATGTCATCAGAAGAGTAGGACAAGGACTCTGAAATGTCTACAGAAACACCAATAACAGACACATGAGGTAGTATGTGAGCTTTCAGAGAAAATACTGTCAAATTATAATTAGTGAATTCCAGGGGAGATGGTTTTGTACAGCCCTTCTGAACAGAATGTTTAGGGGCTGTCTAGCATTCACAAGAGTGATGGGACAGCATTTCACAGAGTGGCCAACCACAAGGTAAAAACAACAAACAGTGAGTCCAAATACTTAGGTTCCAAGATGCAGATTCATCCAGTTTATCAGGTTATGATAAACTTCTCTGAATGACTTAGAAGAGAGACTTGGAAAGGCAGAATCTACTGTTTCAAAATGAGCAACTCTGCAGTGTTTGGTGCCTTCAGCACATTGTATAACCAACACTTCTATTTAGTTCCAAAGTCATGTCCATCATTCCAAAGGAAACTTCATACCCATTACAAGTTTCCCCTATTCCCATCTCTACAGCCTTGACAAACATCAATTTATTTTCTCTCTGTGGACTTACCTACTCTGGACATTCCCTGTGAATGAAGTCATATAGCATGTAACCTTTGGAGTTTGATTTCTTTTACTCAACATAAGGTATTCCAGATTCATCTATATTATGGTTCTAATGAGTTATTTGTTTACATGGCTGAATATTGTCTTATTGTATGGAAGACTGCACCTTGCCCATTCATTTGTTTCTGCCTTCCGGCTGTTGTAAATAGCGTTGCTATGAACAACCATACTTTTCTTTTCCATTCTTTTTTGTATTTAGGACATGCATTGTTGGGTCTTATGGAAATCTAATGTTAACTAGAATCCCTTTTCTGAATCTTAAAAGATTGCATCAGGTAGTAAGACATCTGGATTAGAGCAATTGTAAAGTAAATTCCAAACTTTGGGATTTCTGATGACTGATGTATGTATTGATTCAGCCACAGAGTGTGGACATTTCTTCATCATTATTCTGGTGTGCTCATGAGGGTGTTTAGATTAGACTTTGAGTTGGTAGACTAGATACAGAAGATTGTCCTGCCTCATGTAGTTGAATGCCGTCTAATCAGATTGTTGGGAACAGGCAAAAAGCACCTTGTACTAACTGCTGCCATGTAGCTGAAGTTTTCCTGATCCCACCCAGCTCCCACAGTCCCCAAGTCCCCCAGTCTTCCAGATGCTCAGTCCCAAATGAACACACAGAGGCTTAATATTAATTAAAACTGCTCATCCATTAGCTCAGGCTAACTACCTACTAGCTCTTATACTTAAACTCAGCCCATTTCTGTTAATCTATATGTTACCATGTGTTCCGTGGCTTTACCTGTGTGCCATTACATGCTGCTCCCTGGATGGCAGGCTGACTTCTCCTCTTCAGTTCTGTTTTTCCTTCCCAAAATTCTCCTTGTCTGCTTATTCCACCTATACTTCCTGTCTGGCTACTGGCCAATCAGTGTTTTATTTATCAACCAATTAGAGCAACACATTCACAGCATACAGAACATCCCACAGCACTGCCATTTTGACTTCAGACTCCATTTTACCTGTAGGGTGAAACAAAGTTCAGGTTCCCAGGCCCTGGAGGAGCTGGGAACCATCCAATAGCTGACCTACCTCATCCTTAAACCATAGACATAGTCCTTATGCAATTTTAGTTCTCTAGAAACATGGTGGCTGTTCCTAACCACAGAAGGAACAAATGAATCTGATTGGTTGGACTGAAAGGCTTGCATAGTATGTCAGTTGACAATAATGGAACATTCAAGGAAGCCCCTAATCTCTAAATCCTGACTGGTGAAATTATAACTAAAACTTGGAAATAAATGTTTGCAATTTCTGTCATTAAATACTTGCTTCAACTGATGTTTTGGGGTCTCAGTTCAGCTTCTAAGTCTGTTTGGAGGCCCTGATTGATCAGTCTCCTCCCCGATTCTTTTGTGCTGCCTTGCATTGAACCTTGCATTTGTGGTAAACCTCTTGTGTTTGCTTGGATTGACTCAGAGCCTCGGACCACAACAAGATGAAGGCCTGAACAGGAAAGAAGTCTGACCATCCCCTCAACAGAACAGAGTTCTTCTTGCCCGATGGTTTCTAAACTGGTACCTGAGCTTTCCCATTCTTCAGTCTTACTGAAATGTTGGTTCTTTGTGGGTTTTGAATGTGGGGGATTCAGAGGGAACCTATGTTATTAGATCTATTTCTACTTCACTGAATCTTCCTGTAGCTCTTGAGACATGCTTGACTCTGTAATTGTTTGAGAAATTCCTTAGAGTAAATGCTTTTATCCACACCCATCAGTGTCATTTACCTGCTTTCCTGCCTGTTTTAGTTTCATTTCCTTTTTTCTGTGATAAAACATTCCAACAAAAGCAACTTAAGGGAGAAAGGACTTAGTTGATTTACAATTTCAGGTTACAGTGCATAGGAATAGGTACTCAGACCTTAGCACAATTGTTGCCATGTTAGAGGCACCAACCTGGCCTTAAAAGCTAGCATATAGGCTCCCAATACCTACCAAAATGTGAACCTAGTCTGTCCAAGACCTAGTCCATAGCTCCTGAATGTACTAACCTGTTGTTTTAGCTTCTGTAGTTCTGCTTCTTGCTAACTGAAGCAGGACAACCAGGATGTGGCTTTTGTGCATAAAAGACAAAGGGCTGTAAGACTCAGGATGCACGATTTGGGAAAAGTTTCTCATGCAGACATTGGCTGGCAATACTTTCTTTTCGGCTTTAAGGTGTCCGTATGGTGGTCTCTGGTGGGCTTATCTTGAAACACCATCATCCAAGTCAAGGCATATTTGAAGTAGCTGGGCACATTACACCCGTAGTTAAGAGCAGAAAGCAATGAATTCATGTACTCACACTAGTGCTTAGCTTGCTTCCTCTGCGCTTGTTCAAGTCAGTATCCCCTGTAGCTGGAGTTTTCCTGCCTGGCCCACGGTCAGGGCAAATCTCTCTCACCTGCCAGTCCCACAGCCTCAGACCCGACCAAGTAAACACAGAGACTTATATTGGTTATAAACTGTATGGCCGTGGCAGGCTTCTTGTTAGCTGTTCTTACAGCTTAAATTAATCCATTTCTATAAATCTGTACCTTGCCACATGGCTCATGGCTTACTGGCATCTTCATATGCTGTTTGTCATCGTGGCGGCTGGCAGTGTCCCACTGACTCAGCCTTCCACTTCCCAGCTTTATTCTCCTCCTTGTCCCGCCTATACTTCCTGCCTAGCCAACGGCCAATCAGTGTTTTATTGACCAATCAGCAACACATTTGCCATACAGAACATCCCACTATCCCCTCCCCAGAGAATGAAACCACCAATAGTGAGTGGGTCTTCCCACTGCAATTAATTCAATTAAGAAAATCCCCCACAGACATATTCCACATATCTACCTCATCTAGATAATCCCTCATTGAGACTTCCTTCCCAGGTGATTCTGGGTTGTATCAAGTTGATAATTAAAAGTAACTGTCACATTATCTATCTATCTATCTATCTATCTATCTATCTATCTATCTATCTAATCTATCATCTATATTCTATTGTCTGTCTCATCTATAACTTATGTAGGTGTAGACATAGACACAGATACATTGTGTAAAGCTCCTGCTTCCACTAAAAATTCTGGCTAATATAGATTTTCTTATTAAGTATAGTTCTAGAGAAATAGAATTTTAGGGAGGGAATTTCTGAATATATATTCAGGTTTCAAGAATTGGCTCTTTGATCTTACTGTATTTTTAAAATGTTAATAACTCCATTCCCAATAGTGAAGAGAGTATCTAATAGTCCATGGCATGATCTAGATACAGAGAGCAGAGATCATCATTAGATATTCCTCACCAAATGGCTTGCACAGAGGGTCTCACTGGCTCTGTTTTATACTTTCCATGATAAGAATACAAACATTACCTGATTGTTCCAAATGTCACTGTACAAAATGGAAAAAGAAATAAATGAACTCATGGAGTAGACTCTCAGTTCAAGTGTTGTGTGTTTTGAAATCTCCTTTTTCCTTTAAAGAGAATCCCTCTTTTGTTTACATGGGGATTGATGAAAATCAAATCCACAATGTCATTCTGAAATTGGCTGAAGTGCAGTGTAAGTGTGAACAATGACTCAAAGGCAGTTGGACTCTGAGAGTGGTAATGGGAGCACTGCTGAGGCTGGGGACACTGGTCTTCTTCCCTGTGATACATATTGTTGATGGATGAAGTCTTTATCACTCCAATAGAAGTGGCATCTCCCCCAACTTCTAAATGGATTAACCCTTGGATACTTAAAGACACTGCCATGGCTTTCCTGGAAGCAGACCACTGAAGTCTATGTTACTTTTCCCCAGAAGCCACCTTTTACCACCCCCCTTTTCCTCTAGACCAACAACTACTTAAATTTTACAATCTAGTTAGACAGAAATCCTGGCAACATGTCTGTAGACAGACATTGTGGCTGAAGAAGAACCAGAAGGAAGATAAAACTTAGGTACATCACCAAATTCACCAATATGAGCTCCCTGAACAGACATCCTGCACCTAGTGTTGTGGTTCAGAGTCTGTGTCTTAGTTAGAGTTTCTATTGCTGTGAAGAGACACCATGACCACGGCAACTCTTATAAAGGAAAAAATTTAATTGGGGTGGCTAGCTTATAGTTCAGAGGTTCAGTCAATTATCATCATGGAGGGACATGGTGGCGTGCGGGCAGACATGATACTAGAAAAGGAACAGAGAGTTCTACATCTTGACCCACAGGCAATAGGAAGTGGTCTGAAACACTGGGTATATCTTGAGCATAGGAGACCTCAGAGCCTGCCCCCACAGTGACACACTTCCTCTATCAAGGCCACACCTCCTAATAGTGCCACTCCCTATGAGATTATGGGCTCCAATTACATTCAAACCACCACAGATGGGGAGCGGTTGGATGTTTGGATGAAACATGGACCTAATATGATCCACTTTGAATATATTATAAATACTAGCTTTGCCTTGATATAACATTAAAAATGGAAGGTATTCAAAGGTTTAAAGAGACTGGAATGGTGAATGGTTTGTTATTTAAGCCCCACTTACCTGAGAAGGTCCAACAGAAATATCTCCTAGCATCATCGTGAGAACCAAATTTGGGAAAGGAGCCACAACATTTTTGAGAGCTCTGTGATTGCTGTTTTGCTGGGGATGCTGTGAATGTGTTGCTCTGATTGATGGATTGATTGATTGGCCAGTAGCCAGGCAGGAAGTAAGTATAGGCGGGACAAAGAGAGAGGAGAATGCTGGGAAGTGGAAGGCTGGGTCAGGTGATGCTCACCTCAGTGATGAGAAGCCACATATAAGATACAGGTAAGCCATGAGTCATGTGGCAAGTTATAGATTTATAGAAATGGGCTAGTTTAAGATATAAGAACTAGATAGCAAGACACCTGAGCCATTAGGCCAAACAGTTTAAATAATATAAGTGACTGTGTGTTTATTTGAGTCTGAGTGGCTGCTGGCCTGTGGTGGGACTGGAGATAACTCCAGCTACACTGTTTTGTTTTGTTTTGTTTTATTTTTTTTGACCCATAGAACTATAGCCACTCAGATACACAAACCTAAATGCAGTGGGGGTAACTGGATTCCAGAATGGCACAGGCCAAGTGGCAGCACCTAGCCACCAGAGACAAGGTGAAGAATGTTAGTTAGTAGTATAAACAACAATTAAAGTAGAGCATAATGGAGGTAACAAATAGGTTGTCTGGAATAGAACAAGCCCTCAGGCATCTCTCGCTATTACCTTCCCTGTGATTAAAGTGTGTGGAATATTAGTCCAGTTAAGACAGGGCTGATGCTCTATGTTGTTAGGAACTTGTTTGTGTGCAAAAGAAAAAAACCAAACCTTTCTCTTGCCAGGCTTACCACCCTATCAGGCAACATGAGATGTATTTACATTGTAGTGTTTAAGTTATGGGATATCACTAAAATGACTATATTTGTTAGAGTCTGTATACCACATATCCCTGCTTTTTCCGTTCTTATCAGTCCACCATGCAGCATGAGGTGGAGTTATATCATGGTATTCAAGGTATGGAATGTTGAGAAAAAAGTGAACTACCGCACAGAAAATTCTGTCTGGGGAAGCAACTAGTATGTTTATGGTAGTAGGCATAATAGTTTTGCCATATCAGATGGAATTTTGTCTTTATTTGGAAATGATGCTTGGTTTAAGATGTGTTAAGATGCCAGGTTGACAGAACTGGACTTTCTGTGGCTAATTTCTATGTGTCAACCTGTCTGGACAACAGGGTGCCTGGTCCTTGATTGGTTATTATTCTGGGAGTGTCTGTGAGGATCACTGAATCATTTCAGTAGATTGAGTGCAGTAGATGGACCCTCAAGGGGGTGGATCTTAACCCATCAATCAAAAAACTAACCAGAAAAAAGGAGTTGTTTCCTGTCTAAAAGAATTCTTGTCTGATGGTCTTTAAGCTAAGACATCACCTTTTTACAAACATCAGATGTGGATAGAAACATCAGCTCTCCTGGATTTCTCCTCTTCCTCCCTCTGCTCCTGCTCCTGCTCCTCCTTCTGCTCCTAACCCTGCTCCTCCTCTTCCTGCTTCTCCTCTTCCTGCTCCTCCTTTTCTTTCTTTTTTTTTTTTTTTTTTTTTTTTTTTGTTTTTTGAGACTTGGACTTACTCTGTCATTCAGACTGTGCTGGACCTCACAGCCGTTTTCCTGTCCCATTCACTCAAATACTAAGATTACAAGAGTGAGCCACCATACCCAGCATCTCCCTGGGGCTTGAGCTTGTTGTCCCTGGACCCAGAACTGCACCATTGGCTCTCTTGTGTCCCTTACTTGCTGCCTATCTTGAAATCTGAGGATTTTCCCATCCTGTGAGTATATGAGCCAATTCTGCCAACCAGTCCCTTACTCTCTGTGTTTCTCTGAGAAGTCTTAACATTATCTCCCAAGAAATCTCTCAGTGAAATATGGTGTGTACCCCTGGCATAACATTGGTGTAGGAGTATAGAATCTGGTTGCTGTGAAAGTAGAATAGGTAAGTCTCATGGCTTGGGCTTTCCCTTATAGTAAATTAAAAAGAAAAAGAAAGAAAAACGAACATGGCAGCCATCTGTGATGTACAGAGGTCTAAGTGTTGTCTGCATAGTTACAATGCTTGAATAACCCTGCAGGCCACTGAGGAAAAAAAAAAACATGGAAAGATGCTCTGAGGAGGTCAGGGGACCCCACTTAACATGCACCAGGCTCCACTTTGTCATGTAAAGGCTTTTGATCTCCCTCTGCTACTTATGTAACAGATATCAATATGAAATTAATGTTTTTGAAATGATAGAATAGTTCCTCTACTGTCACCTGTGTCCTTATTTCCTGTTGCAAAAACTATAGAATAGCCAGAGCTTGTGAAAACTGCTTTATGAAATGGAAGACCACAATGCTGTGTTGCCTGATGTCCCGGCCACAGCTAGGGGCCACAGGAACTGAGGAGTGCCTGGCCTTTGTGACCATGGAGCAATCCCTTGGCTCCCAGCCAGCTGGTTGAAGGAGCACAAGCAGGTCAGCAAAGCATTTGCTGTGTAAGCGCAAGGAACCGAGTTCAAGTTCATGAACCCATGTACAAAGTTGGGGATTGTAGCACAAATTTGGAATCCCAGCACTGTGGAGGGGGTGACAGGTGAATTCTTGGGGCTTATGAGCTAGTCCTTCTAGCACAATGCACGAGCTCTAGACTAATGAAAGGCTTTGTCTCAAAAATAAGGTGGATGGCACTCCTGAGAAAGGGCATCCGTGGTTGACTTCTGATCTCCAAAGGCACACATACACAGAGCAGGTGCGGGGAGAGTGGAGGAGCAGAGAGAGGGAAAGGGAATAGTCACCACAAGGGTGCAGGGATCATATGGGGCTTTGGAATAACCCTAGTCTTATGTTGTCCTCCTGTGAGCAGCTCACTCTTTGCTTGAACTCTGAAAATTACACCCTATCCCTCCTGGTAGACAGGGATTGAGGGTAGAGTGTGCAGTAGGGGTACAGTGGCAAAATGAGTGACAGCCAGACCCCAGACCCTTTTCCTTCCCAAGCGTCTGCTGGGGGACTACCAAAATGTAAATCTTGGCAAATTAATGTGATACCTGACATTATAGGAAAGAGGAGACCAACGGAGTTCAACCACTTACATCAGGAGAAAGGGAGGTCAGGGGAAAACGTGGCCCTTGTCTCTCCTGCACGTGCCCTTGTGTGGGGTCTGGGAAATGATGGACATGCTCCTTGTTTATGTCCAGGAAGGGCCCCTAGGGCAGCTGCTTAGAGCCCAGACCTTGCCTGCACCACCCATCTAGTGAAAAGATAAGATTTCTCAGCGGAGGCAGAACACCAGGAGACATTTGATGCCTGCCTTATTCAAGTCACCAATAATCTCTCTTGCATCATTCACTTTTGTTAGAATTGGCTAATAGACCACATGCCTCTGCTAAAGGCCGGCAGATATAAGCAGTGACCCTGCACGCTGACTTCCTGAAGCCAGCAGGGAGCAGCCGGCATGGGGCACGCTGGACGCCAGTTCCAAGCCCTGTTCTGGAAGAACTGGCTTTGCAGACTGCGGCACCCAGTAAGTATCCTGGCTTTCTGGAGGGCTTTGGGAGGGAGGACTGGGTAGAGATCAGGGTCTGACCTGGCCTACCCTGCTTCTTGAAAGGTGCCAACATCCGTGAGGGACCCAGAAGGCAGTTATTTTCCATCAGAACCTGTCCTATAGGCTAACATTGCTGAACTCTCACAGACATTCTATTGCTGAATAGAATCTGTCAGAAAAAAGGATAATTTAGAAATAAAGTGACAAGTGGAGCTTGAAGAATTGACATTTGGGACTTTTGTTACAAAGACTGAGTTGCAAACCCTCTGACTTAAGAAACAAGGCATCAGAAATGTTTAATGCATAAACGTAATATTGTGGATGCTGATGCTGAGTCTAAACCTGAGGTCTAAGAACATAAATTGCCTCCACACCATACGGCCCTCAGTGTTAATCTGTGATGTCCTGTCTTAGTCTTAATTCACATCTTTTTTTTCAGAACTGTGTTCAGTTTACAGCAGCTAGGCTTTCCTGAGCAGATTGGAGGTGTGCAAACCAAACGTACAAATATCTCAGCTAAAAAAAAATCTCTCAGAAGTATGGTTATGATGAACAGTCTTTTATCCCTGCTGCTTCTGAGTGAGTCTCAGCACTAGAAATGTCCATTTCAGCAGTGGACCTGCCTGTCGTGACAAGTGAATTTCATTTGGCTGACTCCTTCAGCCGAGTATCCTCCCCTTCTTCTCAAGATAAAACTTCTCAAATTTAAAGGAGAGTTTCTCTGTCCCGAGACATAAGGATCAGAAGAATCTAGTTGAGAATTTGATTGCACAAAAGGTTTGACATCAGAGATAAGCAAGTGAGACACAGGCTTCTGATGAACTGTGAATGTGTTATTCTCTGCCAGTGCGGGTTTTCCTTTGATGTACAGTGGATTTCATTAACATGTAAGTTGTGGGATCTACACTTATCTTCCCACAAAACAGTGTTCCAGAGGAGACTGGCTTCCCACGAACACATTGTTCCTTTCCTTTTGTGTATGTGAATTCATTAACTTCAATGGCCCAGTGATGGAGTGATGGGTGGTACCTAGACTCCCTCGCTCCTTAGTGGTGGAGTGTGGTGCTTTCTGAGTGGGCTCTGACATTTACTGGTTGACTCATACAGGTATCTTAGTCGATTTCCTCCCGGGGAGATGGCCAGAATGGCTAGTGTACTTGATGTGCTCACCACAGGGCTCCTCAGATGAGTTGGGGAGAGTCTTATCACAGCACAGTATGAAAGAAACTCGTGCTTTGGTCATCTAGGACACGAGCCGTGGGCTCTGTGAGGAAGAGAGCGCTAGGCTTCCAGCTTGCATGACCAGAAACGGGTCAGAAGGAACCTCAGAGGCAGTAGGATGGTAATGTGTTCACATCTCTTAGTCAAATTACAGTGGAAATATTGAGGGCAGGCCCCTCTGGGTGAATGTCTTTAAACTGACCTAGTTTTCCTAGCTTCCTGTCCTCCAAGGATGATTTGTAAATTCTGTTTTTTGTATTATGGAAATAAGAGTGTTGTCACAGATAGGGACAACCAATCTGAGTGAAAAAACAGTCTCAAATAAACGTTTATTTAATGAATAAGAACTTGGCATTATTTGTATGAGAAAAGAAGCTTGTCTGTTTTACATGTACTTAAAAACCCCTTCATTTGATTATTTGATGATTGTAAATCCTTTATTTAAATTTAAAGGCTTTTTTCTCTTTTCCTTTTTGTTTGTTGTTTTCAGTTTTGGTCTTTCTACATAGCCCTGGCTGTCCTGGAACCCACAATGTAGACCAGGCCAGCCTAGAACTCAGAGATCCACTTGCCTCTGCCTCTCAAGTGCTGAGATTAATGGTGTGTACCACCATACCTAGCTACTTAACATTTAAATTATGTGTCTATCTGTGGATATGTACATATGAATGTAGGTCTGAAGAGAGTATCAGTTGCTTGGAGTTGATATTATAGGCACTTGTGAGCCAACCTTTTTGGGTGCTGGGAACTGACTTTGGGTTTTCTGGAAGAGTTAATGACTGAGACATCTATCCAGCCCCTATTGTTCCTTTGAAGATCATTTTGTTATGGATACTTCAGAGAAAAATTCAAACAAGATAACAGATAAATAATACTCATCCTCATAGATGGTTAAAATTCTGTTTTGGATAATTGTTTATGAGAAGTCTAGTTTTATATTTACATTAACACTACTCATTTTATTACTTGAGTTTTTGTTTATTGCATAAGCATTATTATAAGAATAAGGAAACAATTTTAAATCACATGAAATTCCATTTAGATGATTTATGTGCTTGCTTTCTTGGCATATATAATTTACGTATTTTGATTGTTAATATCATAGACTTCCCCTTTTTTACTAACCATTGAAGCCTAACATTTTACAAGTTGATGTATGGTCTTCCTATCCAGTGGCTTTATTGCATAATAGTTCCTCATCAGAATCACATAACTATCTGACCATGTCCTTGGTGCATGAAGGCACATTTTTGCATGTGTTTCTGTTCATGTGGTGTGTGAGTGTGTGTGTGTGTGTGTGTGTGTGTGTGTGTGTGTGTGTGTATGTGTGTGTGTGTATGTGTGTGTATTTAATATTCTGTACCTTAGTTTTTAACACAGCGTCTCATACCTGGAGCTCACTGATTCTGGATGACTAGCTGGCCATTGAGCTCCGGGGATGCTCCTGTCCCTACAAACCTGTGTTAGATTTCCAGGTGTAAGCCACCATGCCAGACTTTTCTCCTTTTGATATGTGGATGTTGGGGAGGTACAGACTCAGGTTTTGATGTTGTCACTTAAAGCACTTTACTAACTGAACCATCTGTTCAGTCTCGGGTACATCCTCTTGGAAACGTTTTGTTTTTGTTTTTGTTTTTGTTTTAGTTTTTAATTAGTTTCCTGGAGTAGATTTCCCGGACCTGGGCAGATTGATAGAAGTGGTTGCTGTCCTCAGGAGTGTCCATGAACATGAATAGATTCTGACCAAGCTCATCAACACTATTATAACCAGGATCTATGAGCTAGGGTTTTATGCATGAATTTTTATATTTGTCTTTTACTTATCCTAACTACACAGCAGCCAAATTCATTACTTATGACTTTAAAAGTGAAGTAAGAATACTCTTAGCCATACATGATGGCTAATCATGATTGTCAACTTGATGGGATTTAGAATTACCATGGAAACACATTTCTGGACATATCTGTGAGAGGTTATCTAGATTAAGATAACTAAAGTGGGAAATCTCATTATAAATGTGTGGCTCCATGGACTGGGGTCTTGGATTGAATAAGAAGGAGAAAGTGAGAAATGGATATAAACATCCACCACTTCTACTTCCTGCCTGTGATTACAATGTGATTAGCTGCCTCCTGACTCGACTCTACCTTCCCTGCCACTATGGACTGTTTCTGCCAAACTGTAAGCCAAAATGAATGCTTTCTTAAATTGCTTTCCTCAGGGATTTTTGTCACAGCAATGAGATAGCACATACTCACCAATGCTGCTTTTTGGTAGTGTCATAATTCTATCTTTTTAAAAATTTATTTTTAAATCTCCTCTGCTTTGATGTGGTCAAGTGTGGCTGAGCCCACCCTGTTTACTATGGATGACGCCGTTGCCCAACCTGACCCTTGATCTTTCTTGGGGTCACAGCTGTCAAACCTCATGCACCCTGATTCCTGTTCTCTGATGACTGCTAACCTCTCTTCTGTTGCCCCCATTGGAGGGGATCTTGGTCGTTCATCAGGTAATGAAAGCTAACACAGCTGTCTGAGTTTGGACAGCCTTGCTGAAGACTTTGGCTAGTAATGGGGGATTGAAGTGTCATGTGGTGTACATGGATAGCATGTTGGATCTTGAATGTTCTGTAAAATCTCATGAGGAAGAGGCTTGGTCTGTAGGATGATGCTATGGGAAGTTATGGCAACTATAAGTGCTGGACCCTAAAGAGAGGTTATTAAATCATGGCAGGCATGCGGCTGAGGGCATTATGGAACCCGGGTCTTTTCTTCTCTTTCTTTGCTCCCTGGCTTATGGTTATAGTGATTTTTCTCCACAACAAATTTCTTCCATGATGCATTGTGTCACCATAGGCCTGAAACAATGGGGCCAACTAATCATAGATCAGAACTCTATGACTGTGGGTCAAATTAACTTTTCTTTTTATAATATGATTACACTAGTTACTTTGTTATAGTAACAGAAAGCTGACTAATACAGGCATTGTGGTTCTAAAAACCTGCAGTTAATTTTCAACTACAGGCAGCCAAGGACAAAACTGTATTGGAAATGTTCTTCTGCTCTGTACTCTTCAATACAGAATCCAGTGACATATACTCTGGACTCCAGACCCTTCTCACACATAATTCTCAGTGTTGTTGGTTCAAAAGGCCATAGTGATACCACAAGTATTTTCTGTCAGATACAGACAAGAGTTATGGTTTCTTTTCCATGTTCCTCTTTTTTTTATTAAGAGATTTTCTATTCATTTTACATATCAACCACAGATTCCCCTATCCTCCCTCCTCCCACCCCCCAGCCCTTTCCCCAACCCACCCCCTATTCCCACTCATCCAAGGCAAGGTCCCCAAGGGGAGTCAACATAGCCTGGTACATTCAGTTGAGGCAGGTCCAAGCCCCTCCCCCTGCACCAAGGCTGCACAAGGTGTCCCACCATAGGCACTAGGCTCCAAAAAGCTGGCTCATACACTAGGGATCAGTCCAGATCCCACTGCCTGGGTTCCCCCTAAACAGTTCAAGCTAAACAACTGTCTCACTTATCCAGAGGGCCTAGTCCAGTACCAATGGGGCTCCTCAGCTATTGGTCCATAGTTCATGTGTTTTCACTAGTTTGGCTAGTTGTCTCTGTACTTTTTCCAATCATGGTCTTGACGATATCTCTTGTTCATAGAATCTCTCCTCTCATCGATTGGACTCCTGGAGCTCCACCTGGGACTCGCCATGTTCTTCTTTCAGGCATGGCTTGGAAGAAGTCCACAACGCTCTCAGAGTACCAGTATAACAGCTTCTATGCTCAATACATGGTCAAGTTCAAATCCACTACCATTAGAAAGCCCCCAATCAGCCCAGCCCAAACAGGCTGAATCTCAGCCTGTATCCACTTCAGGCTTTAAACCTTAAAACAACCTTAAAAAAAACTTTCTCTTTAATATGGAAGGAAACACGCTTTCAGATTTCATTGGCTTAAACCTCTGACATTTTATCTGTGTTTTTGTTTTATAAAAAAGAACCTCACACTTATTTGAGATTTTCATCCATCTCTGAGTTCCAATGCTCAAACCTGACTTGGTTTGAAGCATAATGTTCTTTTGAAAAAAAAAAGAAAAACTTGCTGACCTCAGTTTCTGCATTTTTTTCTAAAACTGGAAACAATCATAGCTATAAAGCCCAGAAGTGGAGCAGATCATCTTTCTTTTGGGCATTATCTTAGGGCAGACTCTATTCTTGTTACTATTTCTGTGGAGTTAGAAGTTAGAATTCAATGGTTTCATGCCAAATATATTTGACTTAAAGTTTTGTTAGCAGAAACCAGGAGGTCATTGGTCAAGTGTCGGAACTCTTAGTTAGGTTGGTTAAAAAAAATGTGATCTGAAGGACTGTCCTGACAAGATGCTAGGGTTGTGTTTCTTTTAATACCTCAGAATACCTTTTTATTGGAAAGTACCTCGAAAGCTCAAATGTTCAAAGGTAGTATTCGCAGACACTGGGTACTCTTCAAGTGAACTGACCTATAAGTGGCTTAAATGAACAGCAGCAGTTAAGGGTTACTGCTGCAGTCTCAGTGCTGAAACCAATATTCTCTGGATTAGGAGTCTTGCTTCGCCCCAATGCTTGGTAAGATCTTCCCATGAAGAGAGATATTTTAGAAGTGAGCCTGTCGTTGCCCTGCAGGCTAGTTAGGTGAAATCTGTGCTTACTCATGGGACATATATAAATGTGTTGTTTCACAGTTGGAGGCTGGAAACCCAAGGCTCAGGTATGGGCAGGCTAGCTTCTCTGAGGAGTGGTGTGTCCATGGCCCTTTCTGTGTCTCTTTTCATCATCAACCCTGTGTGTCCAGAGTTTTCTCTCGTAAGAACAAGGCATGCCACTTGAGATCAGAGCTCATTCTATTCCAGTATGACTATGTTTTAACAAACTGTGTGTCCAATGGTCCCGTTACCAAGTAAAATCAGACTGTGAAGTGCTGGGGGTTAAGGATTTCACCCTAGGAGCAGCAGGGAACTAGTACAGAGACAATGATAGCCTGGCTGAGGCTGGGGCTCGGGCTCCACCTTTGTCAGTACAACTGTTGCCTCAGGAGATAAAGCCAAACCTTGGGTGGTTTAGGACTTTTAAATAACTCAACTGTAATTCTCAGGTACCACCATTCCACACCGAGAAATGCTCTACTTAACTCATTTGGGACAAAGGAAAGATGTTTGCTTTTTAGAGCTCAACTTCTCTCCAGGAACGGTGGCATGTGTTGCATGAGGAGAAGCTGTCTCAAAATTCAAACAAAAACAAAGAACATTGCTTCCTTAAGAATCTGCTTAAATCTCCAGTCATCATGAAGAGAACTACAACACCCCTCCCCTCTCAAGTTTCGGGGTTTCCTGATGGGTCTGGGGTGACAGAGAAGTCCCATGGCTCTGGTTCTTGCTAACTTCTGACAATGTGAAACAGTTTAAAGGTAACCAACCGTGACTCAGTGACTTCTCAAATACCTGTGTTATATTTGAATGGACAGATGGGGCAAGCTCTGCTGAATTTTCTGTAAACGGTATGCCCGGAGGACTCACATGGTAGCTGTTCTCAACCTTTCATCGAAAGTCCCAGGTATCAATTGGCTTTGTCCAGTTCTCAGAATCCTCTCATGGAAAGGCCCGAGCCATGTGACTTGGGTACATGACCAGTGGTCTGACCCTGCTTAGATCCCTCTGATGGTTTTTGTCCAGCACTGTCTAGGAGTTGGTGTAGATGTTGATTAGATGATTTTTGCTTAGGTCACAATAGCAAAAGTGTCAATGGCCAGGCCTACTCTCTGGGACATACTTGTAGTTACCAGAATCCACAAGTTCTCCAGGCTCAACACATTTTTGTGGCTCAGTCAGTCATCAGAAGCGCCTGAAGGGCACTGCCCAGTGGTTACCTGCTGACAGCCCTCAGATCTTTCTGCTTTGCCCCCCCCCCCCCAGCAGCCTGCTGCCCTAGAAGAGCTCCAGAGGCAGGCGTTGCTGAGTAAGACCGGGGTGAGAGATGAGGGGTCCCTAGAGCAGTTCATTTGCCTGTGCATTATTCTCCTGGTTCCCAGCAGGCATGGAGAAGTTGTTCACTTTCCATAATTAAGCCCCACAGGCAGCCTCTTAGCCAGCTACACTCATATCTGGATGCCTTGCGACACTGTGACGCTCTGACTGAATTCTCTTTACACATCTGGGGAATGATCTGGTGTCTGTGGGATAGATAAGATGACCAGTAAAAAGGGCTTGTGGGGTTCTGGTGTGGCCTGAGGCTGTTGGCTGCTATGATACACCTGTTCTAGACCCTGGGAAGGAAACTGTTGGGTCATCGTGAGGCTACTACAGGTCGTCTGGGTATGTCTCAGTGACCTGGGAGAGGCAACGCAGAAATCCAGTTACCGTGGAGCAAACATGTTTTGTGGTTTTAGAGCTGAGAGCTGGCATGTACTGAGCTTGTTTGCCTTTCTTCTGTTCATAACCAAGGGATCACAGGGCCCTTTCAATTCCGATTGACCTTAGTTTGCTTCTAATCCTTTGATTTGGCTGCATTTTCCTCCCATCCCCTTGCTCAAAGCACAAGTAAATACAAAACTCCTGGCTGAGGTGGGGGCGGGGACAAAGAAACAAACCAAACACTTTGAAGGGCAATGAGGAAATGTCTGCAGGAAGAAAGGGTCTCAGGCAGTTTGGGTCCCCCTGTAGGTGTCCTTTGGGTCCTGTCCCATGGCCCGAGAGTAAGAGCCTTCAGCTTTCCAAAGGAATGGGAGGTGTCTGGATTCATTACTTCCTCATTTGATTGTTTACCATGAGGAAAAAGAAATGAAAACAAACAGACCATCCTCTCTATGATATTCTCATTGAAGTTGTCCAGGACTGTGGAGAGAAATTGCTAAGATCACCAAGAGGCTAGGTCCTTTTTAAGTAGAATGGCAGCTTCTGTAGAACCAAACAAAGGCCCCTTGAATGCATGGGATTTCTTTGCTGTAATTGTGGACTTTGGCATAGACAGGCCCATTTCTGTTGTTGCGTTGAGAAGAGGTCTCACTCTGTAGCCCCAGCTGGCCTCGAATTCCTGATTCTCCAGCCTCAACTCTCCTCATGCTTGGATCATAAGTGTGTGCTACATCCCCGGGTAGGCCTGGAGTTTTTTGGGGGCTCTGGCTGTAGCAGTCCTGTGCCAGGCACTGAGGGAGGCCTGTCCCAGGGTGTGTAGAAACACTGTCTGGTTTGAATGCCTCACTAGCAGGTGCTGTCCTTAGCCTAGGGTCTGGAGCTCTCGGGACAGGTGTACCTGTGTGCTCTGGTGTTCCTCCGTCAGGAGAGCAGAACTCCTGCTGAACAAGGGGGAAGTGGCAGAAGGCACTGAGCACAGTCACTGAGTTAGGGAGTTGTGGCTGAACCCGGCTCAAAGGAGCTGAAGCACAAGGCCCGAGGTCGGAGCCAGTGAGTGGCCAGTGCTCACGCTGCATGAAAGCGTCTCCCTCTGCACTGGCAGCTGTTCCCTGCTCTTTTGTCACACTGCCCAGAACTGTACGGCATCCCTGTGTCTTATCTCTCCAAGCTGATCATGAACTTTAGCTCTGGATATCCTTCCTCACAGCTCTTCTTCCCATTTCACGGATTCAGGAAGCTGAGGCCAGGGAGAGGATATGCCCATTGTTGGCACAGACCAGCAGAAGTAGCAGGGCCTGCATTGAGAGACCTGGATCTCTCTAAAGCAGAACTCAGGCAGGCCCTTGCTGGCTCTTCCGGTGAACAGCACTGAATGCAATCTTTCGGAGTTTATCTGACGAAGACTGAAGTGAGTTAAACAGGACAAAATGTCCCCAAGCAACGAGAGCTGGGAGACTCTTTCTTATGTACGCCAGGGTTGGAGTTGGTGGTCTCCACATGGTGAGCTGTTAGGAGCTGCTAGTAGCGTTACCATAGCACAGCCTTGCTTGTATCTCTACCATAGCCTCGAACTCTAGCCACAGTACACACTGGCATGCTCCATCAGAGGGAGAGCTGAGACACCAGTCTTGGGAGTTCTGTTGTGAGGAAGCATCCTTGTTTCCAAGGGCATCTTGATATCCTAGCATGTTCCATATATATGCACACACATATATAATATACATGTCTTACATGTATTTCAAATATATATGTATGTCAAATATACATTTTAAGATTTACTTTTACTATAGTATGTATGTGTATCTGTGAGTGTGTATGTGCATGTGAGTGCAGTGCCCTCAGAAACCAGGAGAGGGCATCAAATTCCTGAAACTGGAGTTCCAGGAGATTGTGAGCCCCGAGACACAGGTGCTAGGAACCAAACTCAGGCCCTCTGTAAGAGCAGTAAGTGCTGCTAGCCAGTGAGCCGCTTCTCTAGCCGTTTGGTATATGTTGTTACCTGTATGTTTGGCACACTTTAAGTAACTGTGCTTAACAGAAACGCAGTTGAACCAGAAAGGAACTGGGATTAATTTTCTGCTCTGGTTTGTACTGTCTGCTGACCCACTTCTTTCCAGTAGGAATGCACAGGTCACGTGATGTGGGTTGACACAGCCAGCGTTGATTTCCTGCTGCCCTGTGTGGTTTGTATTTGTAATTTATTCCATCTACAGTGGTGTAATATGGTTTATTTAGTTTTCCATTTTGAGGGTTTTTGTACAAGGTTGGATTTTGCTCCAGATCTACTTTCATTTACATGAAAAGTTTGCCAACTTCCTTTCCGGTCTGGCAATTACATATATGTATTTCTCTGCTTTGTTGTCTGTTCTTTAGTTTTGTTATTCAGATTTACTTTGTATATCATATGCCATCTTCTTTCCTTTCAATGGACCTCCCATCTGCTAATGTAATGCCAGTGCCTGAGGCCTCCCCCTTCCCCCCCAACAAGACCACCAAAGAGCAGATTTCCAATGTAAGAACAAATGGCCTAGGCAGGGTCCTCCCCACACCACTTTACAGTAGGTGAAAAGAAGGAAGGGCCCCGAGCACTCACTTTAAGGCATTTACATAGGAAAGGTTCACATGCAGAATGTTACATATCTTGGGGGCTAGGGATGAGGTAAGCATAAGGCTGCTAATTGCTAACAGGATTCAGGGTATCTATAGAGACATAAATTTTTATTCCCTATGTCCTGCTTTTGTTGACACATTCAGATTTACTCTTGCAGTCCTACACTCTCTTTCGAGTTCAACTTCTGGTCAATTGAGCCCATTACTCTTTATATCTTGTTTTGCCAAGTCTAGGATACACAGATTTATTGTCCTAGCCTTATCTTTCCCATAGGTTCAACTTTTGGTCAGTTCAAAAGACGCTGGTCAGCAAATACATTTGGAGGAAGAAGGGGGAGGGGGAGGGAACGTCTTTCAAGATGGCTACTAATTTCTCCCTTTCATTCACTAGACTCAGCTATGGCAGAAAATGTGTGACCTCCTACACCTAGTAGCTCACACACCCCAACTCTGGCTATAGTAATGGAGGATTAAAAATGCTTCACTGAAAATGATATGCCCTATTGATTTGCTAATGACCCAACCTCAGTTTCAATTTTTTTTTGCAACTAGAACAATATTGAAATACTTTTGAGAACATTCTAGAACTTGTACTCTTGTTTCATCATGAGTGTAAGCTCTTGGTCAGAGTAAACACAGTTATGATCTGGAGGCAGATGGCTTCCTTGTCTCTAGAACATTCTCACCAGAAAGCCTCTCCATCCAGGGTGTACATTACTGCATTTTTTTCTGTCCTTTTTGAGACATGAGGGAAGAAATTGTTTCTTGTTCACTTCTTTAATGCCAGAGGCTATAGCTCAATGTTGGACAAAGTTCGATGCTAAGTCAATGTTTAATAAATGAATGTCAGAAGACAGATGATTGCTTTTCAGTAGAGTACAGGAGGGAGAAAGACTTGTCAACTTCCTTTTTTCTCAGTGTTCAACCATCAAGGTTTGCAAGAGTTTTTCTTGAGGAAGTGGTTTTGGGCTTGAGTGGGATTTGGCTCTGAGCTCTTGGGATGGCCCAGCTCCTTGCAGGGCAGTAGCATTTCCTGCAACTTAAGGTGGCATTTGGTACTGACTTTCTCATCCCTTGCATGCACTGTGTGAGTGCTGGACTGGCTTTTCTGAAGCAACAGCAACGAAGGCCGAGAACACTTCTGGAAAAGTCCCTATTTCTGAGAGTTTGGCATCAGGAGACCACAAACCACCCCAAACAGACACAATAGAACTTCGTGTGTACCGCAAAGTCTTTGTTTTCCAAGTCCAGGGTAACAAACTAATTATGTGCTTTGCTTCAACTTCCTTAATAGTCTAAACTTAGGATGTTTCCCCTCCCTTCAGCCAATGAGATCTGGGGATAAGCTTCTCCCCCAAAGGGGCCCTTTTCTTTCTTAATTCATTGACCATTTTATTTTTTTTATACCAAAGCATTTTATCCTTTGTGTTTTCTACTGTAACCCAAACCACATACTGCAGGAGCCACCTGGAGGATTTAAAATGGCTTTCGGCTCTGTCTGGAGGGTGGTTTGTGCACGTGAGGTGCAAGTTGACTTATGTACTCTGCAGGCATAAGCTTTGTACCAGTTACATCATGAGTCAGTTCAAGGACACCAGGTAAAATAAATATGTCATGGTTTCCAAGGTGTTGGCCTACACAGTGAAGCCCATCCCACTGGTCACCCCCAGGAGCCTGTACTGCTTGGAAATGCCCCAGGATCATGGGAGGAAGCCAAAGATGGGCTTAGTTTTCATCTCAAAATGCCCCGAAGAACCTGACTCGGGTTCCTTTCATTTCACAGGTGCAGGTGTGATATCATATATCCAAAATACCCAGGGACTCAGAGATGCTTCAGATTTCTGATATTTTCCAGCTTTTAAAAAACTTTCGTGTATCTATAATGAGATCCTTGGGGAGAAAGAACTTAACATCCCATCTAAACATAAAAATTATTCATCTTTCATGGACATTTTTTTTTACACACAGCCTGAAGGGAATTTTATACTATAATATTATAGTTTTATACATGAAACAAAGTTTCATGGTGTGCATTTTTCACTGACGACATCATGTCATTGCTTTGAATTTTCCAGATTGAGGGACATTGTGAATTTTTTCAAGTTTTTAAATTTGAGATGTTCTATTTGTCCATTCACCTCATCCTCTATGAAGCAGGGGCTCCATCCACGTTGTTCCCTGTTTCCCCAGCTCCTACAATGGTGCCTGACATGATCCATGCTCGCTAATGAGCAAGCAAGTCTATTATTTATTTTCAATAGATTTCCCAAGGAATACAGGTGGCGGGGGGGGAGGGGTGGGGAGAAGAGGGGGTCAGAGGAGGGACAGGAAGGAGAGGAGGGAGGGGAGAACTGCAGCTGGGATGTAAAATAAATAAATAAATAAAAGCAAAACCGAAAAAACCCAAACAAAACAAAAAATCTATTTCTTCAGTTCCTAGACACAATAAATTTTATTAAAGGAAAAAAGGAGGAAAACTGATGGCATTGTAATAGGGTTTATTCTTTTTTTTATAGTTTAAGGAATTTATGTCTTTTTTTTTTTTTTTTTTTTGGTTTTTCGAGACAGGGTTTCTCTGTGTAGCTTCGCGCCTCTCCTGGAACTCACTTGGTAGCCCAGGCTGGCCTCGAACTCACAGAGATCCGCCTGGCTCTGCCTCCCGAGTGCTGGGATTAAAGGCGTGTGCCACCACCGCCTGGCGGAATTTATGTCTTAACACCAATATGATATACTGTGTTTCCTTCCACATGTTCTTCTTCTTTTTTTTTTTTAATCATTTTTTTTCCCATTTAGTTCCATATCCTACATGGCAGTCAGGGGCCTCCTCCCTACCTGTCTCCCAACCTAACTCTCAGGAAAACAACTCACACAGCACAGTTGTTGAATAGCAAGTTCTCCCATTGATCGGGCAGCTCTTTTATTTTTTTAACTTAATATGTCAGATCTGTATAGCTCTGTTCCCGTGCAATGTATTTCCCTCACAGAGCAGTTTGCCTGTTGCTAAGTGAAGAGTACGTTGTTTTAATTACTGTTACTTTATACAAGCTTTGGCATGTTAGAAGATGAATTCTTTTGACCGGTTGATGTAAATGATCTTGAATATTTTTGGTTTTTATTCTACTAAATACATCTGAGCAAAAGCTCATTAAGTATGCCAACAGGCAAACCCAAACCAACATACTTGTTGGGGTCCATTCAACAGCTTGATGGCTGTTCTTTTGTGAGGGGCTGTGGTTTACATTGAACCCAGAGGTCAGAAATTATATCTCACAACAATGACACTTTTATGGATTAGCAATGCTCCTCTGTTCCTTATTTAAATAGTTAGTATCTTTTAATAAAATTAAATATCATACAAAATTACACGTATTTTAGTTTTCACGTTTTTTTCCTTCTTAGCTGTTCTACATTTTTGGCAGATGATTAAATATAATTTAAAAATGTATTTTCTTATTCACTCTTGCTGGTAGTATACATAATTATTGCAAGACATGTTACTAGAATCTTCTATGAGGATAAATTGGGAATTTTCATCCCATATTTTTTTGTCAGGTGTTCAGTATTAGACTATGAGGTATACACATGTATTCTTAGTCCTTATTATACATTGCTGAAATTTTTCATATTGAAGTTCTTTTTTTTTTTTAGTGTTCTTCTGAGTGTCCTGTCTTATTTGTGTGTTGTTAACTAATTCATTTACTGTTTACCTGGTATGTACATTTCATCTCCTCATTCTTCATCATATTGCCTCTTTATAGTCTAACTTCATACATCCTAAATAGTACCTGTCAATATTGTTTGAAAGTAAAGACTGAAGCCCTTGTCTTTCATCCCAGCGTTGTTTGGAATCTGAGCACATGATCTGAAAGCTGCTTTAGTGTGTTGGGCCATGGGAAACCCGGTTTCTGTTTATCTTACAATTCTCTTTTCATGTGCTCTTGAGAAGTGATTTCTCTGTGACACTGTTCTAAATCGAGTAAGCTTCTCTCTCACAGCAGTCTGAAGAGACTTGGCTGCATGTCGGCTTCTTGTTATCAGTGAGTGAGTTGTTGATGACTGGCTACCCCGTTGATGAGTGTCTTCGTTGAACTCTTCTTGAGGTCTTCTGAGAGTTTGGGTCTGTGTGGGTGTGCACATGTGTATGTGTGTGTTGGGGTGCATATGTATGCGGTGTGTGTGTGTGTGTGTGTGTGTGTGTGTGTGTGTGTGTGTATGTTGTGTATGCATGTGCATTCATGTTCCTTAGTTAGGGATTCTGTTGCTCTGATAAAACACCATGACCAAAAGCAACTTGAGGGGGGAAAGGTTTGTTTCCTTTTACACTTCCAGGTAACATCACTGAGGGAAGTCAGGGAAGTAACTCAAGGCAGGAACTTGGAGGCAGGAACTGAAGCAGAAGCCATGGAGGGGTGCTACTTTCTGGCTTGCTCCTCATGGCTTTCCCTGCCATCTTCCTTATACAACCTAGGACCACATGCCCAGCGTGGCACTGCCCACAGTGGGATGAACTCTTTCACAACAACCATTAACCAAGAAAATGTTTGACAGACTTGCCTATGATAGGCCAATGTGTGGAAGCTTTTTCCCAGTTGAGAATTGCCCTTCCCAAATGGCTGTAGCTTGTGTCAAGTTGATAAAAAATCCCAACCAGGAACATATGTGTATGTGATGTATATATGTGTACATGTGTGTGTATGTGGTATGTGTTTCTATATGTTAGTATGTATTCACACATGTGTATGGTGTGTACAGAAGTCTCCCCACACACTGTCTCAGGGGATTTCTATATTCTTTATAGTATTGCATTGATATTATCTGTAGATTTACATCTTTCATCTGCTTGGAAAAATCTTTAGGCATAACTTATAAAGGATCACATTTTCTGTTTTTCTTATTGAGGGAACTTTGCATCTCTTTGGAACTGGTACCTCACTAGCAATGCACCACTGTTACCAATCAGCAGCACTGAAAGCAGAAACGATATTACTGGATTTTAAGTTCCGAGCCATTTTCATGTTGGCTGGATTTCACTGTCAAGCTTTTACCCCTCCATTGTTCATGGTCTCTATATTATCTGTGTTCTCTAATCACTGAGAATGCACACACACACACACACACACACACACACACACACACACACACACGAAAGCATGTGTGTGTTTGTTTTTGTTCCAGGACAATTTTAGCTAGGTATTATACAGATTTTTATATAATGTTTATGGTTTTTAAAAATCACACTTACTTTCTCTCTGAGCATTATAGATACTGGGCCAGTGAGATTGCTCAGTGAGTTAAGACACTTGTTTCCATTCTCAATAATCTGAGTTTGAGCCCCAGAACCCACATGTTGAAGGAGAGAATGGACTCCTGCATGTTCTCCTCTGACTTCCACATGCACACCTTGGCATGAGTACACCTCCAGGAAGCAAGCAAGCAAGCAAGCAAGCAAGCAAGCAGTGTATTCCATAAATACACTGGCATTTACACAGAATGTTTTGAGGGCATGTTCAAGGTTGGCTTGTGCCCAACTGTTCAAGCTGCTCTTTCATCATCCAAAACTTAAAGTTTTCTTCTTTTATGTCTTCCCTTATCTTTGATCAATAGCCTGAAGTTCATGATCCACAGTTCAAAAATGATTAATTTTCTGAAATACAGTACAAAATGATGCTTTTAATCTTTAGATGAAGTCTTCCATAGCTTGGAGCATTTTTGGGTTTGATATTTTGAATTCTTTCCCTGAGGGATGCTAATTTCTTACATTGCATAGTCATTGTTTCTTTCTGTTTTAATATTTTTGTCTTTAAAATACTTTAAAAAGCTCACTCGTTACATCCAACTCTGTGTTCAAGAATTCATGTGTAACTAGTGTCTATTTTTTTGTGATTTCTAAGTAAGTTGTGCACAACGATTTCTTCTCTTCCTTTCTTTAGCTCAGTGGGCTTTCACTTTGTTCATCTGTCATCTTTCTGATCTCTTGTTTTTATGAAGTCATTCTTCCTTACGAAGGGCTTACACATGCTTCCATTTATTTCCTTTCTTATCACGCTCCCTGGCTCTCTTTAGCTTGTGTTTGGCTTACCTGTCTCTCTGCATTGTGTCTAGATAGCTGATGTCCTTTGAGGAACGTGACTCACACTTTGGCAGCCTAGCTAAGGTTCTGTGTTTGTTCTCGACTCTTTTCAATGATTTTCTTTTCTAAATGTTTTTTTGTTTGGTTTTCTTTTATACTGGCCCCCGATCATGTCTTGTATCTCCTGATTTTTTGTAACAGGAGGTGTGGTGGAAATGAGGGTGGAGTTGAAGAGGGAGCTCATCTGAGATAAAAGACAATCTTTGTTACATTAATTGGGCGCTGTGTTCTCCTGTGAACTTTTGTTAAATATTTTATACTATGTTCACGCCGTTCAGTTGGAGAAGTTTCTGTCCAACTTTGGATTCAACACAGCGATGCCCTCCATTTGTTGTGTGTGTGCTGCTGGGGATCAAACACAGGGTCCGGTGCCAAGAGCTCTCCTACCGAATCCCAGGCCCTGCCCGTCCTCTCCTCTTCTGTTGCGCAGCCTTGGAGGCTTCTGTGACAGTCCCAACCTTGTTGCTCATGCTCATGGTTTGTGTCATTAGATTAGTCCCTGTAGCAGTTTTCCCAAGTGCTCTGCCAGAAGAAGGGATAAGGAGGTCCCTTTGGCATGTCACTCTGTCAGCGTGGGTGCCATGAAGACAATGAAGATACATCATGATGGCTTTGGAGACTATGGACTGGGTTGGGACCAGTCATTTCATAGGTTTTTGTTTATGTGCTTTCCTTTTGAGGATCAGGCAAAGATAAGTCCCCGCCTCCTCTACCTTTTCCTTTTCACTGCCCCCCTTTTTTATTTTGTCTGGAGCAAGAAACTTTCACTGTGTTTCCTATCCAGATCATTTATGTGTGTTCAGACTGTGAGGGGGGTCCTGGATTCTTTCCCAGGGCAAAAGGAAAGTCTCTGCTCGTGCTTGGGGTGGGATGTGACAGGAATAGGGAATAAGACAGGGATCCCCTCACCCATAGAGGTCACAGAGAAGGGCCATGAAAGTCAGGTGTTAAATGGACTCTCCACTTTCCCCTGGTAGGATCAGCTTCCTGGGACTATGGTAAAAGATCAGAGGGCTTTGTGGTTGATTGGAAAGGTGACCCATGCTTTTACAAGCATTAATAGGTTCAACGGATGACTGATTGTTTTTCTTGAGAGCGGAGCCTGTGGCAGTGCCCATTCCTGGTGCTTTTGGACACTGACGGTTTTTTTCACTTAGGTCCAGATGACTTGTGTTTAGAAGGGAGTGCTCGAAGTCTGGGAGGGAGAGAGCAGTCCTCTGGGCGATAGGAGGCATTCCTATTAACGGGAGTATGATTAAAAGTGCCAAGTGAGAGTCTAGGATAAAGACACATGAGCAGAAAATCATGAAAATGTGAAGAGGGGACTTTGACCCCCACGGAGACACAGCCACATGAAAGGAGCCCATTCATAGGTGCACAGGGGACAGTGACTCAGCGGAATGCAGCGTCTCCTGAGATCCTTTCTTCCTGGGGTAATTTTAGATTAAGAACCATAGAAAATCCTTCTTACTTGCGCTCTTCCAAAGAGTAGTTGACCAACTTGTAGACTAAAAAAATCCCTGAAGTAGTATTTGTTTAGGAGTAATTGGGTTTCCTTCTGAATTCTGAGATCCTTGAAGGAATCTCTGCAGGAGATGTAGAGTTATAATCGTTGCAGTAATTTTCATTTGTAACTAGAAATTTGTCATTGGCTCAAGACTACATTGATAATATTTGTAGTCATGGTTGACAGAATTTATTTGGCAAAACTCCTTAAATCATGTTTTCTTTTCATCTACAAAAGAGAATAAAGATACTTTAAAAAAAAAAAACTGATTAAGTTGTCTACATGAAAGATTTCAATAATAAAAAGATGGGCATGCCTGTTACCTCAGCACCTGGATAGAGGCAGGAAGTCAACAGTTCAAGCCTAGCCTTAAATACAAAGTGTGTTTCAGGCAAGGCTGGGCTATATGAGATCCTGTCTCAAAAACACAAACAAACAACAAAACAAAACAAAAAACCCCCAGCAGTCTATAGAATGGGAAAAAAAATCTTCACTAACCCCACATCTGACAGAGGGCTGATTTCCAAAATATATAAAAAACTCAAAAAACTAGATATCAACAAAGCAGGTACTCCAGTAAAAAAAATGGGATACAGATATAAACAGAATTCTCAACAGAGGAATCTCAAACGGCTGAGAAACACTTAAAGAATTTTTCCACATCTTTAGCCATTGGGGAAATGCAAATCAAAATGACTCTGAGATTCCATCTTACACCTGTCATAATGGCTAAGATTAAAAACACAAGTGACAGTTCATACTGGAGAGGATGTGGAACAAGGGGAATACCCCTTCATTGCTCATTGGAGTGCAAATTGAACAGCTATTTTGGAAATCAATATGGTAGTTTCTCAGAAAACTGGGAATCAATCTACCACAAGACCCAGCTATACCACTCGGGCATATACCCAAAGGATGCTCAATCATACCATAAGGACACTTGCTCAACTATGTTCATAGCAGCTTTACTTGAAATAGAACCTGGGAACAATCTAGATGCTCCTCAACAAGAAATGGATAAAGAAAACATGGTATAGCTGCAACCCTTGGGAGAGCAGGCCCCGCACCTCGACTGGGCAGCACAATAGAGCCAAACCTGTTGGCAGAGGTGGGAGTGAGCCAGCCTCAAAGTTGTGAGCATGGGAGAGCTGTCCCTACTACTAGTCTGTCTGTCACACAGCAGCGTGGGTTGGGGGAGAGATAAACCCCTTACCCCTCACCCTTTACTGTCTGTGACAGATGAGCAAGCTGACCCCCCCCCCTTACCATTTGTAGCACTTGGGAAAGTGGACCCTGCACCTGCACAGTAGAGCTGACCCTGTTGGTGGAGATGTGGGTGAGCCAGCCCCGAAGTTGTGAGCATGGGAGAGCTGTTCCCATTACTCATCTGTCATTTGGCAGCATGGGTAGGGGAGAGATGCCCTCCACCTTACCCATGAATGCCTGAGGCAGGTGGAAGAGTTAGCCCCAAGATCATAAGAGCGGGAGAGATGTGCCTGCCTTTCATCAGCTACAGCACTTGGTAGAGTGGTCCCTACACCTTGCCTGGACAGCACAGTAGAGCTGGCCCTGAAGGTGTAGGTGTGGGAGAGCTGATCCTGAGGATGTGAAAGCAGGAGAACTGGCCCCGCCCCTTGTTCATTGCTTCAAGGGGTAAACTAGCCAGGGAAAAATGTGGCTAGGATGTAAAATAAATAAATTAATCAATTAAAAAAAGAAACAAAAATGGCAAATGAAATAGAGAGAAAATATCAGCATCACCTGACACCAAGAGAGGGTTGAATTTTTAATTAAAAACCAGAAAAATGATGATTTACAAGGTAGTTAAAAAAGAATGATTTAATAGAGAAACGGGTACCTGGAAGAACAGAATTTTCAGATAAGGAACTATTATGTGCTTAAAAACATTGTTTCATCTTAGTAATATAAGGAACTATTTTTGCATATCACTTTGTTAAAATTATGACAGAAGTTAAAAGCTTGGCCTCGAGCTACAGTTCAGGGGTGAAGAGCTTGTCTAGCGTGCAAGAGGCCCTGAGTATGATCCCAAACACTACCAAGAAATAACAAAAATTATACTGTAGGGGTGTGATGGGAATACACCATGGTTGTGTTTCACTCTCAATGTGAGAATTACAGTTTTATCTACTCAGTCTCAAACCCAGAGTAAAATCCAAGTTTGCCTTGGCTCAGGGATTGCGTTTAGCCATGTTCTCTCATAAGCCAGCCAGAGAAGTACAGAAAGCTCATGGTTGCCAAGCAGAAAGTCAGGCACTTTTCTGTAAGTAGGTGTAAATCCCTTGAGGCACAGGAGTGGTCAGGCTCTTCCCCAGAGGACCTCCAACTGCCAGGTTCCACCCACAGAACACCCTAACTGCCCTAATGCCTAAATCCAGCCCTTGCCCTACAGAGTAAAAAGCCCAAGCTCAGGGCTTGAAATCCCATGAATCCCCGAGCTTGCACCAAGTTCTAGACTTGAAATCCCACCAATCCTCACCCTGGAAAGCTCCACCCTGGAAAGCTCTCCCACCCCCCAATGCTATATAAACCCTGCCCTCTCCTCAGTTTTCTGCTGCTTCTCATGGCAGCAGAGGCAGCCAACCTCCTGGGTTTTTCCCTCCCAATAAATGTCTTATGTGAGGTTTGTTGTGCAGTGTGACTTTGTGGTATTCCTTAGCTTCTGCTGCCAAGGATACCATTCCCCTCAGAGCTGTTACACTTACAGTAGGTAAATGGATAAATAACCTGACAGAGTATTAACTAGTCTTTGTAAAAGGCAGATCTCTAAATGCTGATATGGAAAATTGTCTCTGGAAGCATTAGTTATACTTATGTAATGTACATGTACATGAATGTTTAAGTGAATCAAGAAATCTAAGGCCATTTACCTTTTGGGACAATGATTGTGTTATAGTTTACTTTTAAAATTTCATACTCATGCATGTATTTATTTATTTATTATTTATAATATCAATACTTGTTTTATTAGTCTGTTGATCTTGAATTTATAAGCCATTTTTTCTTTATAACTTTTTCTTAAAAAGCTAGATACACTGGGCAGTAGTGGCACATACATTTAATCACAGTGCTTGGGAGGCAGAGGCAGCTGGATCTCTGTGATATACAGGTATACAGAGCTAGTTCTAGGACAGCCAAGGGTACACAGAGAAACCCTGTCTCAAAAAAACAAAAAGAAACACAAAGAAAAACAACACAAAACAAACAGAAAAACAAACTAGCTACTATATGTCATTAAAATAAGGAAAAATGTTTTTTCTTCAGTGCATGTTTAACATGAGGTACATTTCTATGTTGCATATGTACGTACATCTGTAAGTACAGAACCCTACCCAAACTTCCCTGCCCCAGCATGCAGTGAATTGCTCTATGGATACATGAAATGAGCAGAATGATGCAATGAGTTGCAGCCTCTTAAATGTTGTCATTTTTAATTACAAGTACCAGCAAGGACTAGTACCTATCAGTGCATACTATTAATAACTAGTGCATAGTAACGGCTTCATGGTGACTTTCTCACATGTGCGTCCCTCCTGCCTTGATTGTGTTCACAGTCCAGCAGGCTCCTGCCAGAGCTCCCTCTGGGTCTTTCTCTCTCAGTTAGCTGCAAGTGCTTCAGCCCGAGGTAAGCCTCTGCAGCCCTTTTCTCCTCATGAACACGAGCTATTGAGTTACCTCAGGTGGTCAGAAGCTTTTTGTCCTGTTTCCTGGCTCACGAAATACTTCCTTGGAATCCATTTCAAAGGGCGATTTCATTTCTGTAATTACACCGGGGACTCAAATGCTATTCAGCCTGTGTTTTCCTTGCTGGACTCAGGGAGTGCACTCACCTGGTCACACTGACATTTGCTCTCTGTATGTCACAGACAAGCCTACAATGAAAGGGACATGATAATGGCAGGCTGAAGAATAAAGGAACCAACGAGACCAGAAGTTCACTTCAGTTCAAAGGAGTCGAACTTGAAATCTGAAGTAGGAAGACACTGTCTTCACTGTCTGACTGGGGACTTCAATTTGCTGATTTTTAGGCAGTTTTTGGTGTGAATTTATCTACTGCTTTACCCATGTTGTATATTGGAAAGATGGGATGGACTGAAATCAATAAAGATTATTCATAATAACATTGGCTTGAAGATTATATCTTTATCATATCAATTGCTAATTCCATTGTCAGTTCATTTATTTCATTTTTGAGAATCTCAGGTTAGGGCTGTGTGTAGCTCAGTGGTAACACATTTGCCTCGCGTGCATGAGGCCCTGGGTTCAAGTCCCCATACTGAAAAGATAGTTCAGACTCTCCATGTTACTGCAATCTCCTGGGCAGCTCTTTAGTGTGTCAAAAGATTTGACTACCTTAGCTTGAGGAGTTTATTCCAATTTCCCCAAAGCAATTCGAAGATCAAGCTGTTTAAACACACAGTGTTGCTCTTTAGAAGCATGGGCCTGTAGCCTGTGTGTATCTGCTTGACTGAGGGGTGTACAGCAGCAGTGAAAGTGGGATTCTCAGATGGGGCCAGGGAATGTGGCTGTCTCCTGCAGGAATGCTGAAGAGATGAGAAAAGCTAACAGGAGTTGATTTGTTGGAGCATAGGAAATGGGGCTGAAGTTATTTATTTCTTTTACTTCTTTAATGACATTTCTGAACTAAAAAAAAAACAAAAAAAACAAAAAAAACCCAAACAAACAAACAAAAAACAAACAAACCAAAGACCAAAAACCAAAACACAATCTTGGAAATGGAAAGGAACAGAATCCAGGACAGGAGAGAAAGATGAACAGGGGACATTACAGATTTGGATCTCAAGGCAATGAGCTGGAGCTTCTCTCAGGCCCCGCCCCAACAGATCCTGGAGAAAGTTTTTCCACCAGGCTGTGCCAGGCCCTTAGTTACTTTGTATTATGTGAAAGTGGTTTTTTGGGTGGGGCCCTGCCCTGAGAGGTTGAGACTACAGTGCAAGGTGTAGAGGCACACGCCTTTAATCCCAGCACTTGGGAGGCAGAGGCAGGTGGATCTCTTCGAGTTCGAGCTCTGCCTGGTCTCCAGAGTGAGTTCCAGGACAGCCAGGGCTCCATAGTGAGACCTTGTCTAGAGGGGAAAAAAAAAGAGAGAAGATTACAATGCAGAGGTGAGATGACTCTGTGCCTTGCCAAAGATGTGGAGAACATCTGTCCATTGCCACCTACAGGGCATAGTCTGATAAATAACTGCTTCTCAACACAGAAAGGTGTCACACTATAAACTTACCAAAGTAAATCAAGGTTGTAAGAATATACATAGAACACACTAAAGCTGTGTAAGGAAAACCAGGCCTGAGAATTTCCTGGATACACCAGACTGAGGAAAAAGGTGTAACTCCCTCAGCTGGACCTTGGAAAGAGGAGGACATGTGAACCGTGACGACCCCATCAACCTGTCAAACCCGACAACTCAGTGTGCATGTCAAGGGACCAATAAGCAGGGAACTGTTAACTGTCCTAGTGTCTTTAGTGTGTCTCGGTCCCTATTGTTCATGTGGCTGCTGTTCATCTGTCCACTAGCTCATCTCTCTGGACCCAGTCTTGCCTCTCATTTCTACAGCCTCCAATGTCCTGTACCTTCTGTGGATCTACTCTGACCCTAAAGCCTGCCTCTAAGGGGGCAGCTGCAGGCCCCCCCCCACTGTCCCCACCACGCATGCCTTGTTCCTTATGCTAGTCCTCGTGGGGAGTCTTCTCATCCCTCTCAGATTCTGCTTCAAGCCCCTCTGAAATTCTTCAAACTCTGTTGGGACTTAGAACTCTCTTGTAGCCATTCTGTAATAAACAGAGATATATATATTTACTCTATGATGTGTGGTTTGTGATCTGATATTAATTTTAGTGATTTAGATTGGAATAAAAGAACCCGTGCTTGCCTTGGCCAGCCATCAAGGAGAGTGGGATTTCTTGGCAAACAGTTGCCAACGAGACCACTGTGTCTTGCAAATCTGTTGTTATTCAATACCTTCTGACGCTGGTTCATTGATGTTTCTGACATAGCATACTCACAAATAGGGGCAACAGTGACTTTCTATAACAGTAGCCCGGCCCTGTCCACCATCCTTCAAGTGGAGGGACTATTATAGTGCCTGGAAACAGATTCAGTGTTTTGCCTTTTGTGTTTTCCCAGGTCCTCTCCCTCGCCGAATTCTTCTGGCCATGCATCCTGTTCATGATTCTGACAGTGCTTCGTTTTCAAGAACCCCCCAGACACAGAGATAACTGTAAGTTTCATTTTGAGCACAATTTTTAGATGCCAAATGATCAAAGAAAAGACATCCACCCTGTTCTCTGTTCTTTATCGACACTGAATTCTCAGTGGGGCAAGGGACCAGGGCTCTGTGACAACAGCAATATACCCGAGGACTGTGCCAGGAAGAGGCAATTTAGGTTTCTTCTCTGCTTGAGAATGATATTAGTAGATCTTTGCTCAATCTAGCAAATAGGTTTGTTCTCTCACCATAGCTGAACCAATGTGGGCTTGGATATGTAACCCTTTTATTCATTTAGGAAGAGTTAGAAGCAGAGGTAAGGGAGGTAGGTGCCTTTCATTTTAACGTGATATGATAGTGGTGATTATGACGATGCTGGATCAGACTGTGACTGATGGTGGAGGTTCACTGATAAACTTACAAGAACTTCCTGCTCTCCAGAAGCGTGGCCAGTCAGGTCACTCTGTCTGATTTGAAAGCTCAGTAGTCATCGCTCTTAAGAAATGGTGACCTGTTTTGCTTTGACTCTGCCAATTGAAATGTGTAGTTTGTCTGACTTTGGAAGCTACCCAAGGAAAAGTGATTACTAAATGTTAGAACTGATTTGAAATAGGTCGTCAGTAATATTTAGAGTCTGCATATTGAAAAGGGAATGAGTTAATGACTCATTTGTGCTTTGGAGGATGGCATTGGGTATTATAGAAAACGATGAAGCAGGTTATTACAATTTCAGTTATGAAGAGCTGAAAATCCTTTTTTAGGGTTTTTAAATTTTAGTGTTTATTTATTCATTCAACACATATATTTCTAGGGCCTTTTGTTGTCTCGAAGAACTTTCTACAAGGCTGGCCTACTGGAATACAATGAAAGAAGCGTTATATTCCATATAAGAACAAGTGTACTCAAGGTTGGAGACTTCAACCTCCAACCAACCAAATATCCACTGGGGTGGCCTCCATTCTGGATGTGTTCCTGAGAAGGGATACAGAACCAGCTAGTGAAATACCTCTTTTATTGCTGGTATATCACTCCTAATTTCTCTATGATCTTCTAAAACACCATGTCTTGTGTTTGCTAAAATTTCATCTTTCCTTAAGCATAAAACACATTTATTTTTCATTCATCCATTCACTCATTCTTGCTTGTTTATTCCTTCAGCTGTCATTATTTAGTGAATGCCTTTTGTGTGAAAAACATTGTGCTAAATTCTGAGCATAGCGGATCTTCAAGTTCGGGTAAAGGAGATTATCTCCCAGAACCAAAGTAGACATCACAGGGAAAGCTTTTGCTTGGATTTTATGAGCTACAGCACATAGATCAGTAGCTTCCCAGTTGCCTGACATTATCATTGTCTCCATGCCCTGTCCACCTGTGCATGCAAAAGGCAGATAGGGTTGGGGCATGTGTCACCAACACTTAATTGATTAAGGTGTTGGTTCATTATACATTATAGGAGTGTTTTTCCTGAAAGTTTCTCTCTCTGTCCCTCTTTCTCTCCCTCCCTCCCTCCCTCCCTCCCTCCCTCCCTCCCTCCCTCTCTCCCTCCCTCCCTCCTTTTTTCCATCCTTTCCTCTTCCTCCTTCTCCTCCTTCTTTTGAGACTGGGTCTGTCTATGTAGCCCTGGTTGCCCTGGAACTTACTATGTAGACCAGGCTGGCCTCAAACCCACAGAGATCTGCCTACTTCTGCCTCCCCTATGCAGGGATTAATGGTGTGCAACACCATACCAGGTTTCTGAAAGGTTTTTGTTATTATTTGATGTAGTAAAACATTTTTTTGTTTTATGTTACATGTAGAAATGTCATGTAAATGTTTAAGAATCCAAGTTGGCTTTTAGCTGAGAGCTTTTGCCCAAACTTAAAGCATCCATTTTATTCTTTCCACTCATAGTTGATTTGCAAGAGGGCTGGTTGTGCCAGAGTCTTAGCCATGTAACAGAAGAGTGACTACGCCATGATGAGGGAAGCCAGTGAAGTACAGGGAGAGTTCCACCATTTGGCAGGATGAGTGCAGACACTGAGGAGGAAGTGTGAAGTGTGAAAGGACTTTGTGTTTCTCAAGGGATTCCTCAGATATCTTTTAAGTTAATGACCGGGTAAATAATAGAATGTTAGAGGGTCTAAATCTGTAGAATGGCTATCCTGTTGTGTTCTTTGCATAGTTTGGTCCTGGAACTGTGAAGAGGGGCAGCAAGAGATGCAGAAATGATACACACAGATGCAGAAAACCTGGGATTGGTTGGTCTGGGCTCTTCTGTTGGAGAAGCTGCATCATTCTCAATGTGCAGCATGTTTATTATTTATAGTTGAATAGAGATATGGGTTATTGCACACGGGTGAACAGGAGGCAGGGTTCTTATACACAGCCGAACAAGGAGACAGGCTAATTATAAACACCGAACAAAGAAGCAGGTTTGGTTAATGTCAGTAGGAGCAGTGTTTGTAAAGGAGTAGTCTCCAGGCAGTAAACATCCAAGGGGAAAGCTATGGTGGACGTTTTCAATATCCACACACGGATCAGAGAAAGGCTTTGCCATCTCTCTGAGCCCCACCTGGGGAAGGTGTTGCACTTCCATGGAGCTGACTCAGTGGGGTCCTTGACATAGCTGTTCCCATATCAAGCAATCCACATTCACTCAGGACCCGACTTGCCTTCTATATTCCTCCTTTTCTTATTTCTCAGATGTTCAGGATGAATCTTCATGCTTAGTGCAGGGGGTTTCATTGCAATGCTTGACACCAGACCACGGGGATGATAAGAAGCCTACCAGATGTGATGCCCAGCAAAAGCAAAGGGACTGTATTACTAAACTAAAGGGATTCAAGTCCTCAGCTAGTCGAGGATAATTTTTTGCAGTGTTAGCAGGAGAAGCAGTTTGATCATAAACCTTTTGCTTTTCCAGGATGTGCCAATGTAATTAATTGGTCCACATCTATGCTATCATTATTGTAGGTCCTAACACCCAGGAGGTGCATCTCAATTATTTCCCAGTTATATCTGCTCATATATTCATCATCCATGTGACATATTAAATCCTGTCTAAATCACAGGACTGTCACCTGTCCTGAATAGTTGAATGGAGGGAGCTCATGGGTACTCCAGGTAGTTAGAAAAGTGCCCTCCAAAATGGAGGAACTCCTCAGTATAAACAGCTATGGGAGAATATTGACCAAGCCATTAGATGAGAACATTCAGGCCCAGGAGGCTTCTCCCTTTACTGGTCTTACCCTCATGAATGACCAGACACATCAGAAATAGGACTGGGCTGTTAAAAAACTGGGTATCATTTCATCAGAACTCATTCTGGGCCTCTGGAAAGTTGGGCTACCAGGGCAGGTTGCTGGAAAATGCCCACTCACTTTTGCTGGTGGCCCATGTAGCCAGCCAGGCCAGAACTCCACCACCAGATGTCCTTCACCTTCTTGATGCTTTTTTTTTTTCTATTCAGGCATGTATTTGCCCATCAGTTGTACTATTGTTTATTTTTCCCAAGTTGCCAAATTAATTTCCTCCTTCCCTGAAAACCAAGGGCACCCTTCCTCAACACAGCCCATAACCAGTGAAGCTGCAACATCTCCACCTCATTCCATGGTTTCTCCAACTATCCAAAGCATGAACATAAAACTACCTATTTTTCAATTTCATATCTCCACCCCATCCCATGGTTTCACCAAATATCCAAAGCACCAACATAAAACTACCTATCTCTCAATTTCATCTGTCCTCAAAATCTCTGTGTAAGTACTAACTTATTACTGCCTATCTCTAGATTCTACCTGTTAGCATCTAAGTAGCTAACTACAGATTCTACCTATTAACATGTAACTGCCTTCTCTAGATTCTTCTTATTAATACACGACTGCCTATCTTGAAATGCTCCTCCATCCATTCCTTTATTTGTTCTGTTATCCTTATTTCTTTCCTTACTTTCTTAGTGTGCTTCTCAGGAGAGCACTCCCTTTTCTAATCAATGAGAGTTCCCCATAGCCAGTGTCTACTATTTATGACCTTGTTTGGGTACCACCTACCACATCCTGCATGGTTCCAGGGACTGACCCAACTGGGACAGCAGGAGAATAAAGAAAGGATTGATACATGGACACAGAAAAGCTGGATTCTGGTGGGCTGGGCTTTTGGATGAAGAAGCCACTTGCCCCGTACATTATATACAATTGGACCCGAAGGCAGGGCCATTGCATATTTCTAGTAATAGGTGTCAGAACTAATATCTTCCTTGTGTTTATGTCCAGGTTACTTGCAAGCCCGGGATCTTCCCAGCCGGGGTGTTCTCCCTTTTGTTCAAGGACTTCTTTGCAACACTGGCTCAAACTGTAGGAACATCAGCTTTGAGAGTTCCATGGATCACCATTTTCGGTATGAGAAATACAAACAGCCTTTTCTTAATTCTTAGGATGGTTTTATGTGCTGCCCCCTCTCCTGAAAGCCCCCAATCTCTACAACATCATGTGATTTTTTTTTATGCATGCTTAGTAATCTGGAATGTGTCAGGGACAATGAAAGACTAGACTTCAGAGGTAAAAACAAATCGGTTTTATTGCTCGGAGTCGCATAACAATTGCTCCTGCTGATGTCCACTGCCTCTCGAGGCTCATAGTGTATTAAATGCTGATGAGAAAAATTCGATCTGCTTTTAATTATTTTTCTGTAGTTAAACTCTGACATCAAAATTACTTGCCTAGTCATTTTTACTTTTTCATTTGCGTATCGTTGGAAGGTGAGTGGTTTGGGGGCTGACTGCGAGATGTTCTTACTGTGTGCTGTTAGATGACCACGATCTTGTGTCAAGCTGTCATCAGGTGAAAGAGCAGCCAGGCACCCCTTTCCCCTCAGCACTGACCCTCTTGAGATGCATGGTGTCTTTCCACTGTTTTCTTGGATTCTCACAATGCTGAGCTGTGCTGAGGCAGCCCGTGGCCTTACTTGGTGCTGTTAGTCAAGAGACAAAACAGGAGTTGGTTTTAAGTGACAAGGTCCAAAATGAAGAGGTTTAGCTTGGGGAATCCAAAGTGCTCCGGGAACTTTTCTCAGGTGGAAGAAAGAATGGAAGAAAGTGACTAGTTGATCATCATGAGTTGAATTTATCAGGTTGAATGATGTGGAGTTGAATTCATGCTTGTTGCAATTAAACAACTGAAGATTTTAAAACACGAAGCAAATGTTAAAACAGAAGATGTTTATCTTTCAACCTTAGATTCTTAAATTTTATGCGTATGTTTTGCCTGAATATTTAATATGTGGTATGTGTGTGCCTGGTGCCAACAGAGGTTGGAAGAGGGAGTTGGATCTCCTGGAAGTGGAGTTACGGATGGTTGTGAGCTACCATGTAAGTCCTGGAAACCAAACCCAAGTCTTCTGCAAGAGCAACAAGTGCTCTTAACTGCTGAGCCATTTCTCCACTCCCGTCTTTCTACTTTAAATAGAATCCTTCCAGATAATTTTAGACATAATGGGTACAATAATTATAAGTGGTGCTGTTTATATAACATAACATCCTAAACTGAATAACTTTGCAGAAACACATAAGAAGTCCATATTGATTTCTCACAGTTCTGGCTACCGGGAAGTCCAATACTGAAGTACCAATATTTGGTAACGACACTTGCTCACAGAAAATACCTTCTACCTGGTCATCAAATGGCAGAAAGTGCAAGGGGTCTCTCTGGAGCCTAACTTACAAAATTCTGGTCACCAAGTCCCCTCTCTCATGACCAAATCCCCTCCCCGTATCTCCTAATAACTTAGGGCTGAGTAGCAACATAAAGTTACAGGGCAAAGATGCAAATGTTGAGCCCTTTGCAGGCGCTTATTTTTCTGAGATAGGTGTGTAAAAACAGAGGAGACTCTTTTGAAGTCATATAAATAACAATCTTGAAATGCCCCGTGACCTCTTCTCTTTCTCACAAGTGTGCAGAATAAAAGAAGGAAGATCCAAGACTCTCAGAGAAGCTGAGAGACTGAGAGTTACCATCACCTTATGTTCTCTGTGACTAGGGCTTCTCACTGTCTACCATCTCAATTATGTGAAGATTAAGGGACAAAATACAGAAGCCTGTGACACGGAATCAGGCAGTGGGAGTTGTAATCAGTTCTTAATAGAGTGGCTACACCTTTTAAAAATCTTTAAAATCATTTACAATCTCAACGTTCTGTTGTCTGTTTCCGTCTCTTTCTGTCTGTGTTTGCGTGTCACGATGAGCGTGCAGATGTCAAAGGAAAATCTGGGGCAGTCGATGCTCTCTTTCTACTTTGTGGGTACTGAGGATTGGACTCAGGCCATCAGCCTGGCAGTGAACACCCTTACCCTCTGAGCTATCTCACTGTCCCTTGTTCTGCTTCAGTCTTCAACACATGTGTATCCGATTTTCCCCACACCATTTGTTAATGAGGATGCCTTTTCTCTAATGAGCATTTTTGACAACTTCATCAAAAACCAAGTATCTGTAGCTACACGGGTTTATGTTTGGATCTTCTGTTTTATTAATCTAAATGCCTGGTTTTGTGCCAGAATCATGCTGTTTTTGTACGATGGCTTTGCAATGTAACTTGAAGTAAAATATGATGTTTGATGCCTTATTTATTCATTTTGCTTAGGATTGCTATGGCTATCTGAGGCTTTTATGCTTCCAGATGAGTTTTAAGGTTGGTTTCTTTCCTACTTCTGTGATGAATAACATTAAAATTTTGATGGGAAATCATATGAATCTATAAATTATTTTTTTGGTAGGATGGCCATTTTCAAAATATCTAATCCACAGTGTAAGAGAACTCCCCACCTTCTAGTGCCTTCTCTAACTTCTTTTGAGAGTTTTTTTTTTTAAAGTTTTCCTTGTAGAGGTCTTTTACTTTCTTGGTTAGGGTTTTGTAAGGTATTTTCTAAGGCTCTTGCAAATGGCATTGTTTCCCTTATTTCTTTTAAGAAAGAAATAAGCTTGTTATTGTTACATAGAAATGCTACAAATTTTAGTGTGTTAATTTTGTAGCCCAACGCTTTGTTCCAAGTGTTTATCAGTAGTAAGAGTGGCATCTTTAGAGAATTGTATCATTTGCAAATAAGGATACCTTGGCTTCTTCCTTTCCAATTTGTATCTGTTTAATTTGCTTTTTTTGTCTTATTGCTCTAGCTGACACTTTCAGTGCTATATTGAGTAAGAGTGGAGAGAGTGGTCAGACACCCTTTTCTAGGTCCAGATTTTAGAGAAAATGCTTTCATGTTTCCCCTTTAGTACAATATATACATTCTCTTTTATTTTTATTAAAGTATGTTCCTTCTATTTCCAGTTTCTTCAGGACTTTTTTTTTTTTTAAAGATTTATTTATTTATTATGTATACAGTATCCTGCCTACATGCCAGAAGAGGGCACCAGATCAAATTTTAGATGGCTGTGAGCCACCATGTGGTTGCTGAGAATTGAACTCAGGACCTCTGGAAGAACAGCCAGTGCTCTTAACTTCTGAGCCATCGCTCCAGCCCCTTCTTCAGGACTTTTATCATGAAGAGATGGTAAATTTTACCAAAGGCCTTTTCTGTGTTAAGGTCTTGTGATTTCTGAGCGTATGTGATGGATTACAGTTATTGATTTACATGTATTGAACCTGTATCTCTAAAATAAAGCCAACTTGGTTATGATGAATATGTGGTCTTTTCAACATGATCTTTTGATATATTCTTGAATTTGGCTTGCAATTGTTTTGTTGAAAATTTTTTATATCTATGTTTGTCCAGGAAATTGGTCAATAATATTCATTTTTGTTGTGCTTTTAATTATCATCAGGATAATACTGCCTTACTATGATTGGCAGTGTCCTTTCCTTTTTTCATTTTATGGTGTTGGTCTGGTAGACTACTTTTTTTTTAACTCCAAGAAATAACTAGTTTTTTTTTTTTTTTGTCTGTATGTGCCTTCATTTTAACATTCACATGCTAGTCTGCAGAAACTCAGGGGTTGTAGAGTCAACCTTGTAAGTGTTTATCTCACTTTCTCAAAACTGTAGTCAGTTGCAAAGTTCTCCAGCATTACTAGGATTTTAAGAATGTTAAATTTTAAAATTCCACTTGGTACTGAGGAGAGCTAACTCAGATGCGTGGGAAATGTAAGATGAAAACAGAAAGAACAGCAGAAGGAATGAGAAAAGTGCAAACTGTGAGAAAGAAACAAGCTCTGAGGGAGAGTCTGGCTTTCAGACCTGCCTGGCCAGCCCGCACTCATTTGCTTTCATGTTTCTTCAGATATGATTTCTGCTGGCGTTGAAAGTAAAAACAAAACCAAACAACACACACACACACACACACACACACACACACACACACACACACACACGACCAAATAATAGAAACAAATTCCTCTGACTGTCTTGGTTTACAAATGCTGAAAACGTGTTTTCATTTCAAAACGAGTTGGGTATCACCATGGTCCATTTGCTTCACGAATGGCCGTGATCTTCCTAATCACTCAGGGGAAGCATACTTTGGGCTGAGCTTCCAGGTCCATTCTGATGTGCAGTAGGATTATGAAAATCAGCTTCCTCATTCCTGGCTTTGTAGGGAGATTCCCCTCTGCTCCAGTAAGAGGATTTCAGAGCAAAACCACAATTATTACCAGCAGCAGATTAAGGGGCTATTCCCACAGGGTGTTTTGTTAGGGAGTCACTCCTTGTTCAAGATAAAGTGAATAAATAGAAGTAAATTGGAAATGTTCTGTGCTACTCACATGCTCTGTACATCTGACCTCTCCTGCGGCCAATCATCCTTTAGCCCTGCCAGCATGCTCTTTGCTTTTTGCTGCGTAACTTGCTTTGTCCTCTACTCTCAATTTCTGCTTAAAATACTACTTCTACTAATAAGAAAAGTTTGGGGCTGCAGAGACGGCTCATTGGCTGAGAGCGTGTACTGCTCTTGCAGAGGTCCTGAGTTCAGTTCCCAGCCCTCACATCAACTGGGAGGGACTCAGCTTCATAACCTCAGCTCCATGGGACCTGATTTCCTCTTCTGGCTTCGACAGGCACCTGTGCTCATACACAGACTCCCACCTCTGCATAGACATGCAATTTAAAAACAAACATTAAAAAAGTTTCAATTATTTGAATTATCCACATGCCATGATAGCCATTACGTTTGGCTTTTTTCCCAGTCTAAAGTATTTCTAAGCTCTTAATGATCACTTGCCCCCTCTGCTGCTTTCTCTGCTACGGTCTGTTCTGTCTTCTTCATCACCTGTGCTGCCTCAACTTCCAGCTTCCCAGGTGACTTTTCACCCTTGTCTTTTGGAATTTCTAGCTTCTGAGATGCTCTGACTGACTGAGGACCTGTTTTTTTTTTTTTTTTTTTTTTTTTTTTTCCCTGAGTAGCTAAATCCTCCTGCTTCACCCAAAGCAGCCTTCATAGGTGGGAGTGGAATTGCAATATGAAATAAATGCCATCTTCCCCAGCTTGCTTGTGGTCATGCATGGCATTTTATCACAGCGATGGAAAAAGCCCAGCTAAGACAGAGATTGGTAACATACTTGTGGGTTATTTCTGCGATAGACTTGGTAATATTTGGGGGAGAACTGTGGAAGCATTTTGAGCTAGGGAACCCACTGAGTGTTCAGAGTTTAATGAGCTACTGTGGGAACTTAGAAGATACTGCGGAGAGCAGTGCAGACAATGGAGGCCAGGCTTGTGAAGCTCCAGAATTCTGAAGATTCTACCAGGGCTGTTTATATATTTTGTCTTAAGAGTTTGTGGTGTCTTGTTTGCTGAAGCTGAAGAATTGGAAGAGACAAGAACTAAGACATTTGAAATCTTCTGGTAAGTGTTTCCTCAGAACTGTTACACAGAAGCTGTGTTCCAGAGGCAACCAAGGTTGTATCTCTTGTTGGCAGCCAAACTTGGTAGGAATCATGAAGAGCAGCTGGGGCTTGACACCATGGGAGGTCAAGAGAGGCCACTGGTAAAGGTGAAGCCTCATCAGTAGTGAAAACCCCAGGATTGAAGTGGTCATGAAGAGAAGTTGAGGCTCGACACAACATGGCAGGGTCAGAGTCCCTGAAGACAGCACAGGAGAGGTTCTTGGTGAGGGTGCAGCCCAGCTGCAGTGGAGACCCCAACATTTTGTAGATGCCATTAGCATGGGACAACTACCAAGGACAGCAGCAGGTGTGGAATGGAACCAGCCTGAGTCTATGAGACAAGCTGTATGTGCCATAAATGGCTTTCCAAGCCCTCTGAAGGAGCACGGAAGATTCTAAATGAGTCCCAGATGTCTGATACTGACTTTACACTCTTGAACTTTGTTTTTGCTTTGTTCAGATTGTGACTGTGCCCTGGTTCTTCCCTCTTGAAATATGAATATATTTAACTTATTCTGATTTTACTGGACCCCCAAATTTAAAGACTTTGGATTTTTGAAGAGTCTTTGACATTTTAGAGAGATGCTGGAGGCTTTCAACTTTGAGAGAGACTTTGGATGTTTTAAAGAGACAAACATTTTAAAGTGTTTGAATTTTTAAAGACTGTGGGTCTTTTAAAAGTTGTAATGTTTTATTCTGTAATTTCAATGTTGTCATGCCAATTGGGAGCCAAATGAGAAAAGAGGGGTTCTAGTGGAATAGTGATGTGTTTGTGTGTCAAGATGACAAGGGGTCATTTGCTCCATCTAGTTTTGTGTCAACTTGACACAAGCTGGAGTTAACTGAGAACAAGAAACTGTAATTGAAAAAATGCCTCCATTAAGATTGCCCTGTAGGCAAGTCTGTAGTGCATTTTTTAAATTAGTGATTGATGTGGGAGCCCAGCTCACTGTTGGTGCTGATGCTGGTAACTGTAGAAATGCAGGCTGAGCAAGCCATGAAGAGCAAGCCATTAAGCAGTGTTCTTCAGCTTTTACTTCAGTTCCTGTCTCCAGTTTCCTGCCCTGCTTGAGTTCCTGCCTTAATTTCCCTCCTCAGTGATGGACTCTTATTGGAAGTGTAATATGAAATAAACCCTTTTTTTCCCTGAACTTGCTTATGGTCATGGTGTTTTATCATAATAATAGAAGTCTGACCAAGACATGTGTCATCTGCTGTATTTTTCCTAATTTGTGTTTTCCTAATTTTATCCTACCCACATAAAATTACATTGGCACCCTTATTTTAAAAATCTATTGATTCCTATAGACCCAGGAAGCAAGGATGGTTACTTTAAGTTTTCAAAGGTCATAGTCACTTCTTTATTTTCCTTGGCACAGATGCCCTAACCAGTAGCTCTGAGGTGGAAACCACCCTTGCATGTTACTTTCTAATTGGACTCTTCAGAAAGAGGCAAAGAGATGGCCCTTTCACGGAGAGCCTATGGGTAGACTCTCTGCAAAACTGTGCATGCCATTATTACCACAGCTGCTCTGGAGTTCAGAATATTGAATAAAGCATAATTATACTTGAACCTTAAGATCTAATTAAAATGCCTCATTTAGTTTTAGGCTTATTTCAAATCTAATACTATTCAGCCTTCCAGTTTCTCTTGTTTGAAATGTCAAGGTCTATGTTTTGCTGGGCCATAGTATATTTTGAAAACATATCCCTTCTCTGTATTCATATATTTGGGACTGGAAGATGTTTCTTTGAACATGTGTTGCTCCTTAGTGTCAACCATATCCTCTTTAGATGATATGCAGCAAAGGACTTGTACCCTGGACTTCAGAATCAATAATAAAATAAGTCAAGACTTTGGGGACTGTTGAGATTGAGCACATGTTGTTTACATAAGAGAAGGCCTCAAATTTTGAGATTTAGGTACTGAGCATGGCAAGCTATGGACTGAATTGTGCTGTCCCATAATTCAGATATTGAAGCCTTAACTACCCTTATGACTGCACCAATGACAGGACCTTTACTGAAGTTCACAGACATCCCAAGGGAAGATCTTATAATAATAAGATATAATAAGCCTCTTCCAAGGAAAGGGAGAGACACCAGAGTGCTTCTCTGTTCTGTCTGGACACATCTAAGCATGGCCATCTATATACCATAAAGATGCCCCTTCCCCACCTTTGAGCCCAGCCCATCCAGGATCCTGCTATCAAGGCCTCCAGCCTCCAGATCAGTGAGAAAAGATATTTGTGTTATTTCACACACCCAGTGCATGGTGCTGTATTACTGCAGCCCAACTAATGTACTTTATGTTTTCAGACATAGTTCCCTTTGATTCTTTGATGCTGCTTCACATTGGAGTTAAGGTCCTCACCAGAAAACTATAATGTTTGGGCTTTCATGGAAGCCATTTTTCTTCATTGTTTCTCTTCCTTTGTGAAGAACCATCTTCCTTATTTGTCTGACTGTAAAAAGTGTCAGTTGAGGCAATGGTAGAGTGCAGTTCTGCCCTTTTCCTGTTCCACTGTCCTTTCTGACCCTAGTGACGGCAGGTCAGGGAAAATCTTGGAGTCAGTGTAAGTTCTCAGCTTCATTCTTTTTAAAAGTCATTTTGCTTTTCTAGGGCTTATGGATTTCACACCGATTTTTCAAACTTTGCTTGTTTATTTCTGCAAAGTGCAGGCTAAGATTTTGATTGGTGTTATGTTTTTAGGAAAAAAAGGTAAAAAGGTGACTCATTTGAAGTACACAGCCCAATAGTGTTGACATATTCACAGCTGTAAATTAGAGTTAACATTGATCATCATAATCAATTAAGTTTTTCCATCATTTCAAAAGGAAAAACCTATGTCCATAGCTTTCATTTCCTCTACCCCCAGTGCTGGACTTCAGCAGCCAACCTTCCTTTTCTACAGATTTCAATCCTGTGGTCGGATCCTTTTTTATAGAATTTGTGAAACTTATAGTTGTATGTGTTTTGTCTGTGTTTGTGTGCATGAGTATGTATTTGTGTGTATGTGTGTTTATATGTATGTATCTACATGTGTACCTATGTGTGTATACATCTGTCTGCCTGTATGTATGTGTGTGTGTGTTTGTCTGTATGTGTGTACCTGCATCTGTGTGTATGTGCCTGTGTGTTTGTGTACCTGTGTATGTGTGTGTATCTGTTTGTGTGTATGTATATATGTGTGTGTGTTTGTTCATATACGTGTACCAGGATCTATGTGTGTGTGCCTATGTGTTTGTGTACCTGTGTGTGTATACATGTGTGTACGTCTTTTTTTAACTAGTATTGTCTTGGAGTTTCCTTTATGTGGTACCTAACAATATTTCACATTTTAAATTAGTGACTGACTGACTCATCTCTTCATGCATTGAGGATATTTAAGTTATTTCTGTGTTTCAGCTATTATGAATGAAGCCAAAGTCTTTATTTAGGTGTGTTTTTCATAAACTTTCCTTAGGCTATGTGGCAGTTTTATTTAGCATTTTGAAAATTGTCAATGGTCAGACCTTTTCCCAAAGTGGCTATGTTAGGGAAAACCCTACAGAACCTCCTATTTTCTTTCGCCTTTACTTGTCTTAGGAGTCACAAACTTCAGTGGTCACGCACATGGGTCACATTCTCAGCCTCCCACTAGTTTTATAGCAGTGGCTCCTCTGCTGGTGAGTTATGGTGACAGTGGCCGCCATGGTTATTTTTCATGGACTTGGAGGCCACTTGTGCTGAGAACACTAGATTGCTTAGCCTGCAGATGTCTCTGGTCAGGGTTATCACTCCGTTTTATCTTCCTGCTTGTGGGTTCTGAGGGTCTGGTTTCTTTTTGTCCTCATCAGTACTTAAAATTCCCTCCTCCCCTCTCTTCCCTCCCTCTCGTCCTCTCTTTCTCTCTGCTCCTTTGTCTCCCACCCTTTTCCTTCGATCCTTGTACTGGGGATGGAACTCAGGGTCTCATTTCATCCCTGCTGGGCAAGTGCTCTTCCATGGACCTCCGTCTCTAGTCCCTTTTCTTCTGAGACAGTCTCACAGCATAGCCAGGCCTCCTCCCACCCACCAGCATCCAGCCTGTGCTTGGCCAGGAGTAGAGGTTCAGGCAGACAGCACCTTGTCCATCTTCACTGTGGGTTTGATTTGTGTTTTCCTCCTACAGCCCCTTCAGTCAGATGCCTCATATAGTGATGAGCTATGCATGCAACTGCAACACAACAGCAACCCTGGGGCAGAGATGGTCTAGTGCTCTTAGGTAGAGTATAGGACTTGTTCATATTTATGCGTATACATCTGTGTGTATGCATGTGTGTATGTGTATGTTTGTGTGCATGTGTGTGTATGTGTGTATATGTTTGTACTTCCCTGCCATGTGGCACAGGAGCAAGCTCATGCGACAGACACTACAATCCAGACACAGAACTCTTTAGGCAACTTGAGAATTCCCTCATGTCTTTCCTGAAGTCACTCTCTGTTTGCATGTTGTCCGAGAGGTTTTTGCACCCCATAAGCCTCTCTGCTGATGCAGTAATCCAAATCAAACCAAATAAAACCGAATTAGAAAAAGCTCCTTTTTAACGGGTAAAGCGTTCCTGGATGATTCGCCAGCCCTCCAGAGAGGAGATGGGGACGAGAGACTGGAAAACCACATGTCTGTTTTCCCAGATGCAATTTAAATACCCTATGGGAGTGGTCTTGAGCATCTCCGGGGGAGGGGCTGTGTTTGGCAGGCTTTGAGGAGGCAGGTTTGGGGAAAGAGGTGGGGGAGGGGAGCTGAGGTGGACCTTCCACTAGAACATTGTCCCCACCAATCATTGATCTGTCCTCTGTCTCTCTAGTTTTGTCATTTTGAGAATGTCAGTGGAATAAAGAATGGAACCTTATGGAATTAGTTTGTGGTTTCCAGTTAACACCATACTCTAAAGATCTGCTTGTCTTGTATATGCCAGCACGCTGTCTTTCTATTTATTGCTGAGTAATATTCTATTTATGTTTTAATGGGCATATCTTTTAAAACTTGCATTGTTAGAGGTCTTTAAGCAACTGGAGATTGTTATATGCTGGTGGAAAACTAAGGGCAATAATCAGAAATCTCTTGCATCAGCATGAAGGCTGCCCTCCATGTGAGGCTCTCTACTGTGCTCCTTCATCTTGGTTTTCTTCTTGGTGTTGTGAGACTCTGGGCACTTTCGTTCCTGCTCTGGAGTGTGGCTGTACACATGCATTCTTTGTGAATGTGCACAAGAAAGTCCCAAAGTGACATGCTAGTGAGACAACCACTCTCTGTGGGTATTTTAGGAGAGGCTTATGAAATGGTGTTGCCAGGGAAAACAGGGCTGCTTTTCATAGATTCTTTGTCTCGTAAATTAAAGAATTTAAAAGTGGACTCAAAGGCCGGGCAGTGGTGGCACACATCTTTAATCCCAGCAGAGGCAGGTAGATCTCTGAGTTTGAGGCCAGCCTGGTCTACAAAGCCAGTACCTGGACAGCCAAGGCTACACGGAGAAACCCTGTCTCCAAAATAGCCAAACAAAACAAGGAAAAACAAAAGTGGACTCAGGAGGAAGCGCAAGGACCTTTCAGTAGAGTTTGAAAGGAAATCAACAGGGCAGGCAGGCTGAGCATCTGAACAGCTGCCTGAGAAAAGAGACGGAGAAGAGGAGGAGGGCAAGTCATGTTCTGTGAGTTAGAAACAGTCTGTGAGCAGCTGTGTGTGCGTGCATGCGTAGGTGAGTAAGTGTAGCATGCTTCAGATTTTGGCTGATACCTAGTGGAGATCCATAAGCGGCTACATCTTAGGAGGGGCTACTGGGGCTTGTAAGTGCATACTTCATTAAGGCGATAAGGGTTCCTCCTATTTCCTTAACTTGTCCTTAGGCATCAGCTCTCTGGAGGCAGTCTTTTGGCCAGGTGATTGACAGGCACAGTTGTATTAACCCTATAAGAAGGGACAGTAGTATGTTCTGGTAATCTCACCATCGTTTGGGCAGTGTAGAGCACTGTGTCAAGCCTCGACCAAGCCTTGATACTGCCATCCTTTCATATTGTGTTTGAAATTTTAAGGGGGGCGGTAATCGTGCAACTTCCTTTTCTTAAAACTGGTGAGGTACCAGGGAAATGAGAGGTGGGGTTCAAAGCTTATTATAAAGGAGTGGTCCAACCTCAGTGACCTCCAGGTTTGCCAATGCCCGCCTAGCTACTTCCATCAGCATTTGAGGTACTTGGGAATTTTGGAACTATGCTTGCTAAATTGATGTCCTCAATGTAGTGTTTGAGGTCTGTTCCATCTACTAAGATAATTTGTGGGATGTGTTTGTGGCTCTCCAGTTCCTATGCCCTGTGATTGACCTGAGTTGGGAATCCCTAGTGAGAGGTAAACAGGAGAAATGGAGAGTGCGCAGGACACAGAGATTCCAAAATCAGAATGTGGGCTGGGGAGACAAAGAAAAGTGACCTTTATTTGTGGCTAGTTACGACTGCAATGCTAGAGACTCAAATTCAAGTCATGACAGCTCTTTTTATAGCCCCAAGCCCTTAGGAGGTTGGGAGTTTTGTCATTGTGGGTCAGGAATTACAATGGAGCAAGAGAAAGGTCTTTAGCAAGGGGACTGCCTAGTACAGCCTCAGGTTCTAGATGGATTTGAAAAAGGGCTCAGTGCTTAAAATCATTTCAAAATGCTGCCTTTCAATCCAGCAAAGGTCAGCATGAACGGAACCTCAAGGCCATGTCTGCAGCCTGTTTAAAGGCAGTTTGCAGTGGCATTAGCTGAAGCCTGCTCTCCGTGCCTTGGCTCAGTTTCTATGCTAACACACCTCCGTTCTGATATTCTCCTTGACACTGTGAAGCACCCTGGAGCCCTCACTTCTGTCCTGCAATGCAGCAGCCCAAATGCATTCTCTTCTGTTGTCCCTTAACAACGTCACACAGAATTCTTGCTTTTTTTCTTCTTCTT